>NC_068310.1:34874990-35059990 GCF_025860055.1 Xyrauchen texanus | reverse complement strand
AAATTAAAGTAAAAGTTGGGTTTGACAAAACAAATAGCTAGCTTTAAATGTATTTTCAGTAATATACAGTAGCTAGGAAGTCAAACATATTTATTTCTTTAACTGCTGTAACTCCATGTACTGACAAATGACAAACAAAGTTTTGTGAGTAAGGAAGGAAGGAAGAAAGAAAGGAATGAAAGAAAGGGAAGAAGGAAGGTAATACCTTTATTACAGTATCTATAACATACAAAACATTATCCAATCACAAATTCAGATAAATAGCCAACACAAGGGTAGATCTAAAGTCACATTGTAAGGGGGTTAGTGGGAAAGGAGGAGGCGAGAACCGGCTTGGCAATATAAATAATAGTTTAATATAAAACTGAACCAAAATCACACAAGCATAAACCAACAGAGCAGCTGCCTGTAATGTCTCTCTCTCTCGAACTGCCTTTATCCCTCGCTCGCCCCCATCAGGCTAATTGGGGACCAGGTGTGCGTTGTTCCAACCTGGCCCCGCCCTCCTCTGCTCTACACTCCTCCCGCTGTTGCCTCAGGCCGGGGATCCCCCGGCATGATGTACATCCCCCCACCTTCCTCGACCTGGGAGGAGACAGGAGGGTAAAAACAACAACAAAAACAAAATAGATGACGGATAAAGGCGAACACGGAGCGACAGAGAGAGAGGAGAGAGAGAGAGATGAAAAAACAACTCACTCACTGGTTCTCTGATGCACCGTCACATGGTCCCCGATCACTTCTCCACCTTCTCAGGCAGATGCCAGCCCCTCCTCGCTGGGCGGACCGGAGCCAGACCGACCCTCAGCGGACAGATCGGCGACCTGTGGGGACACTCCTCTGCCCCGGCCCTACCACTCCAGGTATACGGATAGTCGCTTCCCTCCTCCCCTCGTGGACGGTGGTCTTCTCAACCCCTCTGTGTTTCTGGGAGACGACAGGGCTCTCCTCCGCCCCTGGCAGCGGCTCCTTCGCTCCAGGCGGTCGGGAGTCCAGTCCCCACTCGCCTCCCGGATGCTGGCCGTTCTCATTGTCCGGACAGTCGGGCTACTCCGTCCCGAGAAAGCCCAACATGAAAACAAAGGCTACAGCTTTCCAGATTGGGTTCACTGAACCAGTCAAAAGTCTATGAAAAGAAACCATTCAGTTTTGTAGGCAGTGGCACTCCCCTGGGTGGACGGCAGTGTCGAGGACTACGTGACGGGCATCCCTCCATCTTCCCGGGTTTCGGCACCAATGTAAGGGGGTTAATGGGAAAGGAGGAGGCGAGAAACGGCTTGACAATATAAATAATATTTTTAATAAAAAACTAAAACCAAAAGAAACAAACACACACATAGGATGGACAGCTGCCTGTAAACGCTCTCTCTCTGTTGTACCACCATCCTTGATTAGCCTGATAAGGAGCCTGGTGTGTAAAATCATGACCCGGCCCCACCCTCCGCCCTGTCACACACATATATAAAACAAAACAAAATCATCACAGTTTCAATTAATTAATCCTACCAAATAATCATACAGCAGTTTGATTTCTCCTATTGTGAGAAAGGACCTCCATATATCAAGGAATTTAGCCACTATGCTGGTTGACCTCACCTTTTAATGTCTAGCTACTACCTCTGCATTCTTTAAACATGTTCCTGTTATCTGTAGTAGTTGTCGAAGTGTTATTAGCCAAACATCAACCACAAATTAGGGGTTCTTGCAACAACCAATGTAGGGAAATTGTGTTGCTTGCTCTTTGTACTTCAAACAAAGCCCAAACCTTAAACAGATTATGCTAAAAAACTCGAGAGGTTCATCAAGTCCCAACCTTTCAAAGCCCAACACGAAAACAAAGGCTACAGCTTTCCAGATTGGGTCCACTGAACCAGTCAAAAGTCTATGAAAAGAAACCATTCTGTTTTGTAAGTGTATAAGTCCTTGTCCTCCTTCTTCCTTGGGTAAATGTAAAACACCTTTTGGTACCCAATGAAGGAAGGAAGGAAGGAAAGAAAGAGAGAGAGAGAGAGAGAGAGAGAGAGAGAGAGAGAGAGGAGAGGAAGGAAGGAAGGAAGGAAGGAAGGAAGGAAGGAAGGAAAGAAAGAAAGAAAGATATTTTCACATGGAGAAGAAAATTAAGTATAGGAAGAGAAATAGAAAAAGGAAGCAACTATGAAGAGGAAATTCTGGAGGAGAGAGGAACAGCGAAAGATGGGGAGGACAAATTGGGAGTGTAGAAAGTGTGATAGAGGAGTAACACATGAGAGACAGAACAGCTAAATATAGAGTGAGACAAAGGAAGAGAGTGCCGTATGTAGGGCAAGACTGACAAATGAAAACTTGATTCCGGAAAGATAAATCCAGCTCCCAAATTCTGAACTCATATAGTGCAATTCAGTTGTATTTTGCATATATTGTAAATGCTTTAAACTTGTATCTATTGTATAATTTTGCATGGGTATTTTGCACTGAATCCTTCAGCTGTGTGCAGTTTGATGTTGGGCTCAGCTAGAGATGAAGGTACCGGTGGGCAAAATAGATGCTGAACATTCTAGATCATCACGAATCCTTTGGTGTATGAGGGCCACATGACAGTAGAGTGTTGGTGTCAGCACACCACTCATTTTGTTACTCCCGAAAATGACAGATCATACTGATTGGGAGTCTAGCTGAGTGTGTGTGTGTGTGTGTGTGTGTGTGTGTGTGTGTGTGTGTGTGTGTGTGTGTGTGTGTGTGTGTGTGTGTGTGTGTGTGTGTGAATGTTAGTCTCAGCACTGTGTCAGGGTTTACATTACTAGCATTCTGACAAGGTGAATGGCCTCATTAAGATCTCGTCAAATGTATTATGCTCTCCTGAGGCAGTTGCAGCCTCGTGTAATCACCAAGGTCAAGTACGCCATGCCCAGACCATGTAATGTCTTCTGATGATAGAGAGCTCTGAAGGCAACTGATGACCACCCTACAACAAACATGGTTCTGCTCACTGGCTGACATATCCAGAGGTGTCTGATTCAATAGGGCACAATAAGTCCATTTTTTGTTATTTCCAAACAAGGTTCTGTGCAAGACAGTGCATGAGCTTCAGTAAATGTCAAACTAATTATTTTATGAGCTGTTTAAAATGGTATTTAGTTTGCCATTTTTCCAACCCTTTTACCAAAATATCTGGAAATTCTTTAGCAATAAGCAAATAGTAAAACTTACAAAAATGGTCACATGTGGTAATTAAATGCAACATATTTAATTAAATGTTTTAATATTTTTTTGTTTGGTCAGTTTTGTTATCAGGGTTGAATGCTAGCTTGACAAATTAGTGTACAGTATTTCTGCATATATAACGAATGATTATTTTAGATGATGGGTCACCAAATGTGGGCCCTATTCATGGAAAGTGCCAGCACCTGTATTTCTACCCGAGTAGGAATAAAATAACGACTATATGATCAGTCTTTTTTAAGTTCAAAGCAAACCAACTTTTATTTAAATCATTATCTACACCTTTATATTTCACTGGAATTGGCAGTGTATCAGTGTATCAGATATACAGTATGTGAGAACAGTTTCAAACTATCTGTTGAATGGACAAGGGACAAAATTAATTTCCATAGACATTAAAGGAGACCTATTATGACCCTTTTTACAAGATTTAACATAAGTCTTAGGTGTCCCCAGAATGTGTCTGTGAAGTTTCAGCTCAAAATACCCCACGGATGATACCATGATATAAACGCTTCTTTTTGGGTGGAATCAAAAACACGCTGTTTAGTGTGTGTCTCTTTAAATGCAAATGAGCTGCTGCTCCCCGCCCCCATCATAGCTCTGGTGAATACAATCAGAGACAATGGTAACTTTAGCTGCATTAGCCGTGGAATCAGCTAACAAGCACATTCAGAGAGGCGATTTGCAAACATCCTGTTTTATATTGACACTCATTCACAAAGCAGTAAAATGATTTGCACAAATATTTTTGTATGTTTTTTGAAGGCACATTTCCTTCAAAAACAAAACTTGTCCACTGTGTCTTCAGTGGCTGTGATGCCGGGAGTATATGAAGACTCTTATGACGTTTATGAAGCTGAGACATTATTCTTCTCACTGTATCTGCTCCAGCGTGGAAAAAAATGGCGGACTGTGTTTAGATCACTCATGGGAGGATCTGTGATAATAGGGTGGAGTCCTACATCCTAACGTGACGTCACTTTAGAGAAACGAAAACCATTCATTCAGACTCACTGTTTTAGATTAATAGAAATATAAGAAAGAGGAGTGGGTGGACTTTTAACATTGTAGGGTGATTGTGTACACACACTGCCAACTCACATTTATGTACAAACACAATATAAAAGTGTAAAACAAATCTTGAATCTTGAGTTTTAAGCCTTGAACCAAACCATCCAGGTCTGAAATTGCACAACATTACTTTTAATTTACAGGAAAAATAAATAAATAATAATAATATTACATTTATAAACTAAATTCATTCATTGAGGAAAAAAGGCAGGACCTTACAATATACAATCAATTACTTATTGTCAAATGATTAATTATCAATAGTTTTAAATTGAAAATATACATTATTGCAAAATATTAAAATAAATATAAAAATATATAAGTTGCTTGAGAGGGAGACACGATTACGTTTTCTGCAACCGCAATGCTTTATGGTAGTGGATGTTATTATTGAAAATGTTGTTGCATCCCCTGTTTCCATGGTAACAGTGAATTCTCAGATTGGTAGATTTTGCTAAAAGATTGTAGGTTATATGTTACCGGGAATTAGCCAATTAAATACTTTTTTATGAAATTTAAATCACAGAAAATTGTTACCAAAAGTGAGCTAAGTGTGACAAAACCTCCCTTTGGAAACATTTAGAGGACAATTGAAAAATTTACTCAAATATTGTTTCTGTTACATTCTAATGTTTTATTACAGGGTTAGTCAACTGCAGTTTTTGTGTAATATTTAGTCCAAAGTCTGCTTAAAACTCACTTTAAAGAAGCTAAAAATAGCCAAATTTTAAAGTGTCCAGTCACTGCGGGATTCCCACCCAGAACCTTAAAATGCATGCTCAGTATCCATCTTAATAAATTTTTGGGACTGTTTGCAATGGCATACTACCATACCTCTAATTCTATTTTTGCAGTAAGTTTACTGTACACAGTATGTGAATTTTTTTGCATGCATGGAATACCCATATGGCCTTCTACATTTGCCAAAATGTGCCGTATAAAGCATATTACATTGCATGGAATGCTGTACTTCCAAGTGTGACTGTTAAATCGGAAGCTATATAAGTCATGGAAAAAAGCATTTTAACACAATTTTTTTTTTTTTAATTAATAAAAAAATATGAAAATAAAAACATATTAATTGAATCATTATTGTAATGATTTCCGAGTTAATAACAGGAACCACTTCCAGAATTAAACATGGAACATAGAAAGGTTATGTGACAACAAGGTTGTATATGAATTGTTTTAACAAGACTTGCATTAATTGGGCGTCGATTGAGTGTGAAAACAGCGATCCTGGCAGCACTGGTCACCATTTATGTGTGGGTGTGCTTGATGTTCAATACTAAGCCTGAGTTGGCTGATATTTGAACAGCCTTCTGGATCTAATCACAGCTGTGTTTTTGTTGGCTGTACAGACTTTGTCCTATGGGTGGGAGTGTTTGTGCTCTTGTGTGTGAATGTTTGTATATCGATCTTTTTATTGATCTGTTTATTGAGAGTGATAAGCTCTGGCGTGTTGGTGAAATGCTATGTCGGTATTTGTTTGTGTAGCATGTGTGTATGTGTGTGCAGAGTGAGATGAGTGCTGAGATTATATTTTAAAAGGCAGGGCTGATCCTCTCTTAAATGTCAAGACTCAAAACAGAGAGCACACTGATGCAATTCTGAACATTCTCTCTCTTGTTCTGTTTCGAGAGTGAGGAGACATTTTTTTTGTGTTCTTTTACACAATATCTATCAAGTCCTAAAACCAGGAAGAGAATTGGCATTGCCAAACCATGGGATCCCTAGAATAGCGTTTTCGACCTCGAAATGAGGTCTGGGATTAACTTTAAATGTATTGTTACTTAAAAAGTGTAAGTTGCTAACAAGTTTCAAAATCAGGACTTCAAATACCACAAATATGTGTGATGCTTCTGTTCTACCCGCTCCGTACGGGACTCAAACCGGTGTGTCCGGCATGGTAGGCATGTGCGCTAACAAGGAGGCTAAAGGCTACAGCCTCTAGCATCAGTCGCTAGTGCACCTCTTGAGGTCAGGAGAGTGAGGTTTATACACATTGCACAGCTATCTATCAGCTGGCCACCATTACACTCCCCCCCTAAACCTCACTCCCATCCGGGTCATGGCACCATTGTGACGCTCCTGTTCTACCCACTCTGTTCGGGACTCAAACTGGCATCTCCAGCATGGGAGGCGTGAGCGCTAACAAGGAGGCTAAAGGCTACAGCCTCTAGTGCACCTCTTGAAGCCAGGAGAGTGAGGTTTATACACATTGCACAGCTATCTATCAGCTGGCCACCATTACATATGTGACTTTATTTTCTTGGTGAATTGGACAACCATTGTAGTCTTTATGTACTGTAGCAACCTATAGCAACATAAGTTTATTTTGGTATGTGAGACATTTTTGCTGTAGAACAAAATGTGAAAGTCATGTTAACCACAGACCTTATGCGCTCATAAATTGAAAACCCCTATTGACAAAATCCCATGGGAATTTCCAGAGGGAACACATGGTGAATTGGCCTTGCAGGTTGTCCTACAAATTGACATCATGACTAAACAGCTCCATTTTCTTCTGTTCCTCATTATACACATTGTCCTGCTCTACAAAACTGCTTTTGCCTGTTTTAAATGAGTTTATGTTAACACTAACTAGGTCACCCATCACATGATGTCTGTCAAACCATAATTAATGATATTTTTAAATCTGAGGAAGTAAATCAAGCCATGACAGCCACAGGTGAATTCATAAGTGTTTTCTCCTGAGAACACAATTCCAACTAGTGCAAAAATCATTTGATCTCTAGGCATATTAACACAAGCACCATTCCTTCAATGATGGCTTGGGTATACTGTATATAACCCCTAAAATATTTTCAACCATCCTAGAAACCAACAGCATGCTCAGTAATTGGATTTTCAAATTTTCAAACAAAAATGTGAATGGTGCTTGCCTGCGCAAAACTCGCTGCCACGATGCTTGGGTATTCTGAGTGGTTGCCAAGTCATTTCCATGCGGTTGCTAAGGAGTTCTGTGTAATTATAAGCATGTTGCTATGTGGTTACTAGGGTATTCTGGGTGGGTATTAGAGCATTGCTAGGTGGTTACTTGCTGTTGACCTACTGGCTTATTCAACTCAACCAGTGGGCCCCAGATCAAAATTGAGTTTTTAATCATTTTTACTTCTGAAATAAATACTTAAATTATGATAAAAGCCAAAATATTAAATTGTATGGATCAATATTAATGGAAAATATCCATTATTTTGTAGAAAGGGGTCAAAATGACAATTTTCGCAAATGATTTTGGAGCAAAAATACAGGAAAAATAATAATAATAATAATAATAAAAACTTAGAAAGATGGCAGCTTGATAATTTTTACATAGAAATAGGTAGATCTATTACAAAACTTGGTTGATTTCAGCACCCATGTTGCATTATATGCCAATAGTGTGAGTCCAAAAATTTAAAGAACCCCCCCACACACACTATTTTCAAAGTTAAAGTGCCTATTACTCCAGAAGTATTAAAGATATCTTAATATTCATTTAAATTCTGGTTCCGAACAAACTTTCCTTTTGGTATGTGGCTCCTTGCATAAATGGTTAAATCTTCACATTTGACACATTTCAAATGGTCAAAAATACAAATGTGCATCGAATCATAGGCTAAAATTTGTATTTTACCGCTATTTAAAAAGTTATTTATTACTGAGTAAATATGGACTGATGGCATTATTAACAGAATCAAACATTTCATTTGGGGAAGTTTCAAAAATATGTTGATTTGACAAGGAATGTGGGAATTCCAAGTATACAGAAAATTCACATACAGCAGTGGTATACGTACTGTATTCTACTTTCCAAAAAACGTAGGTTTGTATGCCATACTGAACAGACCTAGGCCTCTGTAAATTTAGTTGCTGATGACACACTGAATTTGTAATGTCTTTCCATACTGCTTCAGCTTTTTGACCAGCGTTCCATAGAGAATAATGCCTCGTTCCGAATGCAATCTCTCCCGCTTTGTCTCTGGCTAAGTTGATGAAAATGAATCTTCAAATGTCTTGTAGAAGAAGGAGTGACACACTGTGGGTGGGAATGTCTGTCTGTGTGTGACCAATTTAGAATGGCATCAAAGACTTTCTAGTTACATAATGTCTGTTGGTTACAGTCGAAGCAAATTAAAGAGATGGAACAAGAAAGGGAAAGAGAGCGAGGTGAAACTGACGAATTCAGAAAGCATAAACACAAAATGGGAAATAGGGCATACACTGCATCCCGCAAGCACACATACATACATACACACTAACAATAACACGCCCGTACGCATGCATTCACAAACACATACACACTGTAATTTAATTGACGTTACATAAAGCATTCACTGACACAGATGTGCTCTTTTACAAAACCTAGTGAGCTGCCTAAAGAGGCAGCATCCTTAAAAGGACTCTGACTTCCTTTTTTTCACCGAAATATTTAGGGCTCTATTTTCATGAATGTGCAAAGCACAGCTTTACGTGCAACGACCGCGCACTACGTCTTATCCAGTTTGCGTGAGAGTGCTAATTGTAAACATAATTTTCCTTTCAGCACAAAGCGCTAATAAGCGTGGGTGGGGGTGTTTACGCTATCTGTGAGTCTATGCGCACAAACTGTGCGTATGTATGTAAATGGAATGGTGCAAAGCGCAATTTTCTGTTTTTCTGAGAAATAGGTTATTGCGCAAAGACGTTTTAAAAGCAGGTCTGTAATTCAGCGCATTTCTTCCTATATTTGCAGTTTGGACTCCACCAGCAGGTGGTAATAAAGTTCATGTCCAAACTCTAAAAATAAAGTGGAACATCAAATTATGTCTCTAACAATCACTGCCGTGGCCTTTTTATGAAACTAAACTTTATGAGATTTGTGTTCAACTATCTAGAGGTCATGCTTTTTTTCAATTACTATTATCATTTTTTATAATTGTATTTATGATTGAATTTGTATCAGCATATTTCCACCTGTTGTCATCTTAAGTTCCAGCAAAAGGAGTATATACGAAAATACCAAAACTTAGCCATGCCCATTGACTTTGTGCCTATGACTTAAAGCACACCGCTGCACTTAGCGCTAGCACTCTTAAAATAGGGCCCTTAGTGTATTGCTGCTGTTTATCACTACATTTCGATTCAGTTATATAAAATAAGGTGTTTTCTAGTTTATTAGTGTATATTAAGTATATATTTTGCTTAATATAAAGTTGTCACTCTACTGTTATAACCCTTGCGATAATTAACCATGGTTGACTATATTAGTAATAGCAGTAGTAATATTGACTATAGTAATCATGGTTACTTTTATGGTTTTACTACAAATACCTTGGTTAAACTGTGGTTATTGTGGCAAAGTCATGGCTAATTTTTACAAGGGAAAATTAGGGCAGGTTTCAGAACAGACATAAAAATACACCCATGAGTTTAAGGAGAAATAGACCGCATATGTGCACTACAGAAATTAAATTCAGCCTCCCTTTTTCACTCCATTAAAGAATCCTATTTGCAGTTTCTCAGCTTGATCAATGCTTCTAACGCAGTACGAAAACACATACGCATAAAGATATTTTACAACCACTATTGTTCATAAAACAGCCTGTTGAGATGAAACCAATTAGGTTCTGTTCCCATGAGAAACATTCCCATACTGGAGATTGCCACATACACAGAGAGTCGTATAAATATAATAGCACTGAGACAAGCCCTATTGCCCGTGTCTAGTGCAAGACCAGGACAGAACAAACTGCAGCACGCAGAAAGATCTGAGATTGTTTGTGCAAAGAGAGCTTATATTGATATTTCTGCAGGGAAAAATCAGTTTTAGTAAATCTTTTAGAGCAACAGAGAGAGATCATTAAAAGGTTCCCCTATCAAAGTGAGAAATCAAGTCAAAACAGGTGAATGAATGATAGCCATCCTTACCGAAAGTTCACTGCTACTACTCCCATTTAACCTCCTGAGACACGGGCGTGACTGCTGGGAGCACTTTCCATTTTCTTTTTAAATTTGTAACTAGTAGCCCCTAATGAACATGCCAAAAATGAGCTTTTCAAGAAAACTTATGTCCTCAAATGGGGACACCGGTACTAACTCAGATTGTTTATTATGTTTCCAGGAGTGTTGGTTATTCATGTTTTTGAGACGTTACACAGTATAGACATTACAGCTGATTTTCTTTAAAGCTGCTTTGAACAATTTGTATTGGGAAAAGCACAAGTAAAAAACTATTGAAATAAAAATGATTGGACTTTTATGTTACAATGTTTTTTTTTTCCTACTTTGGCAACAAAATCTCAGTGTTCTCTCTTTGCACAGTCAAACAAACAACAACAAGTCAGAGCTGGTGCTAAATAATTTTACCAATCAGAAATTAGCATACTTAATTTTGATTGAAAGTAATGGCCAGCATCACCCTATCACTGCCAACCATGCTAAAATAAAATGTAGCATTATAAATTCTGAATCTATATACTGAATACCATTGTTCTGTGGCTGCCAACCATGTTGAATGGTCCAAACATCATCTGCAGCCTGAAACTGAACTTTTGACTGGACGTTTGGAGTATAGGCACTTAGCTGCATAGGAAAAGTATAGGATCCTCCCTTGCTCCCTATTTAGTGAATGACTTAACCTCCAGTGTGCTGTCTTTCTACACTGGTCTCAGAACAGTTTGAAATGCACCTTATTTTCATCCTAACTCCATATAAAGCCTCTGCAAGCGACATTTTCCATCTTTTGAATGCAACCATTGATACTCATTGTGATAATGGACAGTGAATATAGGATTTCTAAGGAAAAATAGCCCTACAGGTTTTCAAAATGGCATATTGGATGAAACTAGAGCCTCAAACTGGATTGCTCATGACATCATATCAGTGAAGCCACTGTGCTGCCATATTGCTATGCTATGCCATATCTGACTACAGAGAGCACTTCAATGTGAAAACAAGCAAATCCCGGGCATTTAAGGTGATTTAGAAATCCCGGTCTGACTGTTTTAAAGTCCCTTTCGGGGGTAAGCACGTATTATCACCCTAAACAAGCAGATATTACAGCTTTTCCTACTTACATTACAACTTGTGGACAGTTTCCCCACATCCTTTAGTGATCCTTTGGTTGTGCTGCACTGATAGACTGAACACCGGGGCAGGTGAATGCTATAGCATTGTGATCCACATATATCATC
Organism: Xyrauchen texanus; assembly: GCF_025860055.1. Classification (NCBI taxonomy): domain Eukaryota; kingdom Metazoa; phylum Chordata; class Actinopteri; order Cypriniformes; family Catostomidae; genus Xyrauchen; species Xyrauchen texanus. Next base: position 35,048,540 of record NC_068310.1, on the reverse strand, counting down.
TCCCTCATAACGAATATTATCCATAACATGCAAATCAAACATCAAACATGAATCATGAATGTCACTAGAGGGAGAAATGGAAATATCGGATCTGCAGGTCGGAGATGGCAAAAGGGGGTGTTTTCTCCTGTCAGTCATTGACGCTCTATGAGAGGTTGGGCATATTAAAATACTTCCAGTGGTTTCACCTCCTGGTGGCAGTTTAACGTTGCTTCAGCAATCAGCGGTTTTAATGTAAAAATCATTGCGATTTCTTTCTTTCTAAATGTAGTTTTTTTGGCATTTCTCTCAAAGACAAAATGAACTGTGGTTGGTCAGACAGTCTCCTCCTGGTCCAAGCGATATAGTGGACCAGAATTTATGCCAATAGCCAAAAGACTTCTTGGCTTCTGATGTACTGCAACAACACAATGAGCCATGTAAAACCAAAATGACTTTGAAGTACACCACAGGAAATCCCAGCAGGAAAAACATGTCCTCTACAGTTTACAAGATCTTTTACGGGTCACAAGGTGTTGTTAAATATTGACATATTCACCTTAAATTTACTGATTCTTCACTGGGTATGAATGAATAATGTACTTTAGGTTGATCTTTGTTCAACCAATATACTAAACAGTTGATCCAGAGAGCAGACGTATTGCTCAGCAAGAGAACCTGCAATCAATTTATAATTAATTAAATGAATATACTGCCAAATGTTTAAATGGCGACTTCACCCAACATTTCAGGGATCACAATTGATAACAAGGCTTATCTAATCATGCAAGATGGATGGACTTCTCCTCACATAAAAATATTTTACCTCATGTAGATCTGTTCTACAGTCACAAAGACTTGAGTTTATTTATCCAGACAAAGTCTTCCATCTTCATTGCTCAATAGAAATGCACCAACTGGGGGGGCTGAGTAGCTCAGCGAGTATTGATGCTGACTACCACCCCTGGTGTTTACCCACAATCCAGTGAGTTCAAATCCAGGGCATACTGAGTGACTCCAGCCAGGTCTCATAAGCAACCAAATTGGGAAGGATAGAGTCACATGGGTTAACCTCCTCGTGGTCACGATTAGTGTTTTTTTCTCTTAATGGGACGTGTGGTAAGTTGCGTGTGGATCGCAGAGAGTAGCATTAGCCTCCGCATGCTGTGAGTCTCCATGGTGTCACGCACAATGAGCCACATGATAAGATGCCTGGATTGACTCTCTCAGAAGCTGAGGCAACTAAGGCTTTTCCTCCATCACCTGGAATGAGGTGAGTAACCGCGCCACTACGAGGACCTACTTTTATTCTAAATAGGGGAGAAAAAGGGGATAAAAAAGAAAGAAAGAAAAAAAGAAATGCACCATGAGGGGGTTTGCAGCATGAAGCACATGTTTCCATTGTATAAATGATGGGTGGGGGCGGGGTTACCTTTTGAAAATGTACAAATCTAGCTTCTTAGTGTCGGATCACTATCTTAAATATTTTGTGTTTTAAATGCAGTTGGGAGATAACATGTTCCCACAAACGTGGTTATTTTGACGCCTAGCATAGTTTCGACCAATTAGCTCGTTCTCTCTCGCGCGCAACCGTGTGTTTAATTTCCCACGCGCGTATGTCATATCCGGTTTCAATGCGTTGGACAGCTCCAGCTCGAGCTCGCACTCCCCCAGCCTTTCCGCCTCGCACAGAAAGAGATACACACAAACTTTGGGTGTTTTGATCTATCAGACCTCCCAGTGTGACGCCTGGCATTCATACCGGAGTCTTTAGGAGGCAGCACGACGCATAGATAGGGAGAAAACGGGAGGCACGAGACGCTTCGTTCGCGAGATGCTTAGAGACGGCTGCGCGAGACCGATTTGTGTTTCTCTGTCATTCCGTTGCTGAGGAAAAAAAAAAGAGAGAGAGAGAGAGAGAGACCGGGGAAGACCGGTGACAGAGGGGAGTGGAGCAACGTGCGGGTCTTAACGAGGAACCGGACCGGATCTGCATGCGAGAGCGAGCCCGAGCGAGCGGAGGCGCGAGATGCAGCGCGTGAACAAGCTCTTGAGTCTCATCGTGCTGGTGCTGATGGGCACGGAACTCACGCAAGTAGGTCTATCGCCATCTTTACCTCCCACACACACACACACATCTAACACATATTAGACTGTGGGGAATTAGCGAGATTCGTGTAAAGAGATTCATGGATAGGATTACACGCTGAGTGATATGGAGAGTCCACTGTAAAGCATCATGTCAGCAGACACCAAACAAGCGAAACAATCTGTGCGCGTTCAAGTTGCAAGCAAAGCCCATGATTTATGTATATATTTACAGCAATATAGACCCTGTGCATTGAACCTATAGATTCAAAAAGGCAGGTAACGCTTCACTTTCAAATTAAAGTATATTTACATTAGAAGGTAAGTGTGGTTGTCACACTGGGAAGTTATCTCAGGGTCAGTAACTATGAGGTTTTGGGTCAAAAACACAAATTCTTGTTTTTCTCTAGCTGTGGTTTTGCATGTTGATTTCAAACATCTAGTTAAAAAAATGTCTTACATTTCTGTGTTGTTGTCCAGCACTGTGTTGTTTAATGGCTGGTTCCCACTGTGACAACTTGCCCCACATAGTGTGACAAGTGTGCTACATTAGCTACATAATTATTATTTTTTTTTATATATTTTATTAATATTATTATTACTATTATTATTTTGTAGACAAGACTTTAATGTATTTGTCTATTCAAAAGTTGACTCTATTCATAAAATATCCCACCCAGAAATACTTACTAGAAAAAAGTGACACCTCGCAATAGTCTCCTGCTCTGTGCTAAGTAATGCTAAAGCACTACAGTTATGTATTTTGTTATTATTCAGTGGACCAGCAATTGCACATAAGAAATTACACATTACTAAAAATAATAAGGGGTGGGGGTGGGGGCGGGGGTCAGGGGGAGGGGGTCATAGGCACCACTACCTATAATGGTTGCTATGCTCCTAGTAACATAGCCACAGTGTTACCAAAAAAATCGTGAAAACAAACTGGAGCTTTACTCTGGAGATAACAAGACCTGTTTGGCTGTTCTTGCTAACAATACCCAGTACAGTGTTCTTGGCTGCTGCATATGCAAGCAGCACTCTTCATGCTTCAGTTATTATTTAACCAGCATCTCTGTGTTGCATGTGTTTTCATACTGATCGGAAAGGATGAGCATTTGAACCGTACAGCCATGTGTAAATGTTGCATAGGGCAGCATGCTTACTCGGCATGTTGCGCGCATGTAAATCTCAAACTGTCTCTGCCAAACACATCAATTACCTCCGTGTGGCTCTGTTCAACTTCTCATCTCTGAGATTTACAGCCTATTGAATCTATGACAATCTGGCATTTTGCTCAACTTTATCTGGGTTAGAGGATGACTTGCACAATGAGGCTGCAAACACTGACATTGAAATGAAGCTGGCATTTTATAACAATAAGAGACAATTAAGCTTTCAAACTCCCACTCAACAAACATCAACTCCCACACAGTAAATAGAAGTCTTCTGAGAGTCGGTGAAATGACACGTATCTTATAAACAACATTCACATCCAAACAAAGGAGCTACACATATTTATTAAATCATATTATGCATAAACATACATTTATTACCTCTAGTTAAAGAAACACGAAAAATCTTAGGAATTTAAATTGTGCAAATTCATGGCAAAACAAAGTCCTTTAAAAATGCATTGATCTGGATTCAAACGAAGCACTCTCAATTTCACCTCACAAACTTTAAAGAAATTGCTATTCTTTGATAATTAAGGGGTGTAAATTGAACTGGGTTTCAATTTGTTTATTTGTGGCTTCCAGAGTTGTGTATGATATGTTTTGAGAGGAGTCAGTGAGTGCATTTGTGTTCTGTTTTTATTGTGTTGTTATTTTTGCTTCGATTCTTTATAGATGGACATAATGGCCACCACAATAACTCAAACAGAAATACAGGGGCGAGACCTGTTTCACGACAACCTATCGCAGACAAAACACCCAAGACCACTCACTGAACATCACCTAAATACCACTCATGGAACACGTCCTTCACCTAAACACTTACTAAATGCCTCCTATACCTAAACACCACTTACAGAACACCATATACACAGTTCACAAAACACCACTTAAACTCCTCTTACTGAACACCTATACTTAAACACCACCTAAACTCAGTTCTCAAAACACTATTTACAGAACACCAACTAACCACTCTTCCTCTGAGCACCTCCAATACCTTAGCGCCATATACTCAGTTCATAAAACACCACCTAAACACCACTTACTGAACACCAACACTTAAACACCACTTAGAACACCACCTAAACTCAGTTCTCAAAACACTACTTAAAGAACACCAACTAACCACTCTTCTCTGAGCACCTCCAATACCTTAGCGCCATATACTCAGTTCACAAAACACCACCTGAACGCCTCCAATTTTTAAATACTACTTCTATCAGGAAGACTCACAGACTTGAATGAAATTTAAGATGTCATTTATTTGATGAATATAAAACAGAAAAGTAATGTCTCTCTTTGGTGTAGGCCCCGTCTGGCGGTCCGAAGAAGTCGTACTCTGAAACGCCATATCCTGCCGGAGATAGGAGGCAGGGGCGAGGAGCCTACCCCGTTTAGGACGGGACTCAACTGGTGATGGTGGGGTGGTGGAGGTTGCCGTGTTAGCACACTGAAACAGCAATGTGATAGATTGTGAGCAGACTTATAAAGCAACGGCTTACAAGTGATTGGCTGGGAATTACCCAGCTAATGGTGCAATGATGTACAGCTGCCTGTCTTCCCGCTGGAACTACGCTGCTCTTACATTTACAGAACAGCATTTAAACTCAGTTCACAAAACTATTTACAGAATACCATCTAAACTTTTCTCTGATCACCTGAACACCACCTAAACTCAGTTCACAAAACACCACCTAAACACCACTTACTAAACACCTTCTATAACCAAATACCACTTACAGAACAACACCTAAACTCAGTTCACAAAACACCACTTACAGAACGACATCTAAACACTTCTCTCTGAGCACCTCCAATATCAAAGCACCACCCAAGCTCTTTTCTCAAAACAACACTTACTAAACACCTCCTATACCCAAACACCACTTATTAAACACCTCATATACCAAAACACCACTTACCAAACATCTCCTATAGACCATTTCAAGGATGTACACAATAACAAAGGAAATAGAACATTACTGGCGTGGGAGCACTTCCAGTGTCATTACCGGATCCTTTAAATAAGGCTCTGAGATTACATAAGAACATCAAACATTTACCTGAAGTGACTTATCCAGACATGTTGTTGATACTGAGCACAGCTACACGGAGAGGCGATGAAATTGTATCGTAGTTTAGATGCTCATAGTTATTTCCTCAGTTGAGAGATCTGGATTATTGAATCGATCCTATTATAATCAATTAAACTTACAATTTGCTGGCATACATCTTGCTCAGATACCAGAGACAAGATGTGTGCTACAGTTGTTCGTACTGGACGTATCCAGCCATCTCGCTTCAGTGCAACGGTTCATGAGTTCATTTGGGGTTGCTTTTTTGGAGATCTAAACACTTTAATTTATGGTAGCATCCAGGGTGCATCCAGCTACCGAACAACATGGTCCACATTTTAATAATGACATTTTACATTTACATTTACATTCATGCATTTGGCAGATGCTTTTATCCAAAGAGACTTACAGAGCACTTATTACAGGGACAATCCCCCCGGAGCAACCTGGAGTTAAGTGCCTTGCTCAAGGGCCCAACAGTGGCATCTTGGTGGTGCTGGGGCTTGAACCTCCACATTTTATGGCAATCGTGTTAACGTTAGTACTGTTAATCGTGTTAAAGTCACTTTGAAGGAAGTGCCTCCTGCTGCTGTTTGGAAAGAGTTTGACAACTAGTAGGAAATGTTCAAGCAACAAAGATGTCACTTCCTTAAACCAAAGAACATTCTTTGAAATTGTCAATACTTAAACACCACTTAAACTCAGTCTACACTTTCAGAACACCTACACCGCTAAACTTGATTTGAAATGGTTAAGTCTAAGATTGTTGGACAGAACAGGGTTTAAAGTGTAGTGTTCTCATTTTAATAAGTCAGAAACATAATTTATGCCAGAATGCAAGTTAGAACACCATAATACCCTTGTCCTAGATACTGTATGTTCCAACCAGCTATTGGGTTCAAATCGATCCAACCAATGTTGTGTCTGGAGGGCCTTTCGTATCTACTGTATAAATATAATACATTAAGAATAGTGTATCACATTCTTCCTGAGCTGGGTTGCGATAATAATGCAAAAAAACATTGATTTGAAGAAGGTGATGAGTTTGTTTTACAGATATTTTCAGGCATATGCAACAGCCCTTTGTTTCAAGGAGGAGATGAGTATCACCACTTGTGGTCCCAGTGGTGCTCTTACTGTCTTTTCAATTTGTGTTAATGGTCTAATTGTATTTCAGAATGTAGCCCAAGTCCAAATGTTGAATCTATTCAAACCTCCTTTAATGAGAGAATGAAAGAGCAAGGGAGAGAGAGAGAGGGAAATAGATAATGTATTCTCATTCTAAATGGTTGGCTCCCCAAGCTACAGAATGAATGAGATTACTCCTGATTACCACTGTGCAGAAATGTGTCTTCTATGGTCTTATCACCTTCATGGAGATAAAGGTCATGAATGGAGTCTCGCACAAGAGAATAATCTAGCCTGTGGAAGAGATTTATCACATTAGTAACGTTTGTGCACTTAATCGATTGTGTCTGGTTTTGTGTATGACAGGGAGATGAAGAGAGAGTGTGTGTGTGTGTGTGTGTGTGTGTGTGTGTGTGTGTGTGTGTGTGTGTGTGTGTGTGTGTGTGTGTGTGTGTGTGTGTGTGTGTGTGTGTGTGTGTGTGTGTGTGTGTGTGTGTGTGTGTGTGTGTGTGTGTGTGTGTGTGTGTGTGTGAGAGAGAGAGAGAAACAGTACAAGCTGTTGTTTATATGCTGGCATTTTACCATCCCATGACACTCATTGTTTCTCTGTAACAATCCATAAATCACACACACATTTAATCTTTGTACTTGTGTTGTCCATCATATTATCCTGCTGCATGTGAACTGTAAAAGGGCAAGTGTATGTCTGTGTATTTATTGTACTGTATATTGTTTATTGCGCGAGTAAGGCAGCATGAAAGAGAGAGAACAGGTGCATATGAGGACACAGAAGTAAACTGTCATTAATGGTGTTTGATGAAGCAAGCATTACTGTTACTATTTATTATACTTACAGTTACAGATTTAAAAACCCCTAACATTAAAAACAGTATTTGTTGAAACAAAGCAGCCAAAATGACTCGTTCTCAACTTCCTCCACATTGTGATGTTACACTCAGAATCAGAATTAGCTTTATTGTTAAGTATGCTTACACATACAAATAATTTGTCATGGTGACAGAAGTGCACGATGAATAGCCTGATTGTAGAAACTGTTCTTTTGTCTGATGGTTCTGGTGCTCAGTGCTCTGTAGCTCCGGCCAGAAGGCAACAGATTAAAATGTAATGGGCTGGGTGAGTGGGGTCCAGAGTGATTTTTTTTTTCCAGCCCTTTTTCTCACTATGGAAGTGTATAGTTCTTGAAGAGAGGGCTGGGGGCAACCAATAATCCACTCAGCAGTCCTTTGTAGTCTTCTGATGTCCGATTTAGTAGCTTTCCTACCAAACCAGACAGTTATTGAAGTGCAGAGGACAGACTCAATGATTGCTGAGTAGAACTGTATCATCATCATCTCTAGCAAGTTGAACTTCCTCAACTGTCTAAGGTTGTACAACCTCTGCTGGGCCTTTTTCAAGTCAATGTGGGTTTCCCACTTTAGGTCCTGTGATATGGTAGTGCCCAGGAACCTGAATGACTCCACTGCTGCCACAGTGCTGTTCAGAGTGGTGAGCGGGGTCTCCACTGTTTTGAGCATGTTGAGCTCCAGGTTGTTTTGACTACACCAGACAGCCAACCTCCCTTCTGTATGCAGACTCATCATCATCTTGGATGGGGCAGATGACAGTAGTGTCATCTGCTAATTTCAGGAGCTTGACAGAGGGGGGGAAGAGTAGTGGGGAGAGCACACCTCCTTGGGGGGCACCAGTGCTGACAGGTGCTGGAAGTGAATTTGACTACCACTGTGGTAGACATTTGCAACCTGACTTCCTCCACAACAACACAACAATGTAGGGTGGACAGACGTCCCATTTTTCCAGGGACAGTCCCGTATTTAAGCACTTTTTCTAGTGTCCGGACTAATCTTGGATGGCCTGGTTGAAGCTGGTGACATGCTAACGGATGATTTCTATTGTGCAGTGAGAAACTTTTATTCAGAATCATTGGATTACCTTCAAAATTGGAGAATAACTTGAGTGGGTCCTACTGAGTAGGGTTGGGCGATGTCCCCTAAATTGGCAGTTGACGATGTTGACAGTAAAACATCGCGATGGACGATGATATCGTCGGTGGGGTGGGGCGGGGGGGTTATATAATTTCATATAATTTTCAAAAATTATATGACAAATTATAATTTCGTTATTTTACTAACCCAACTAATGACTCGTCGGCGCTTTATCAGTAGGTTGCACGACACGTGAAGCATTTTTTTTTTTAGCTTTCACTTAAAGAGTTGTGCACTTTTTATTTTAATATATCTCTTTACATAAATACTATTTTCCACTTAAAAACTATAATTTCGTTATTTTACTATCCCAACTGACTCATCTGCGCTTTCCAATAGGTTGCACGTAAGGGGGAAAAATATTTCTTCCACTTAAGAAGAGTTGTGCACTTTTAAGCACTTTTTATTTTAATATATCTCTTTACATAGATATTTTTTTTCTACTGAAAAACTATAATTTCGTTATTTTACTAGCCCAACTAATTAGTAGCCTACTCATCCGGGCTTTTTAATATATTGAGCCTAAGAAAAAAAAGTCGTCTTTGGGCAGCCTTCTTGCGAAGAGAACAGCCACGCTCACTGATGAGCAAAAGGTCGAGGCAGAAATGACCATGTACCTGCAGGAAATGGCCATTGATGGGGAAGAGGACCCGCTGACTTGGTGGAAAACGAACGACAAAAGGTTTCCGTTCATGGCAAGATTAGCACGGAAATATCTGTGCATATGTGCTACCAGTGCTCCATCAGAGCGGGTCTTCAGCACAGCGGGTAGTGTAGTTACTCCAATCCGCAGCTTATTAAAACCAGATAAAGTGAATATGTTGGTATTTCTGGCCAGAAACATCGAAATTTAAACACGGTCTATGGTGAAAGATATTAGACTTCTTTACGCATTTTTCGTCATCCGTTGCGGAGCTATTCGATTTTGCATATTATTTTTTAAACGTTAATTTGTGTAGTTCATATGACCACTTTACAATATTTCAATAACATAATTTATTTTGTAGCCTGTGCTGAAGTTAATTGTGCTGCTAATTATAAGTGAAATGTTAATGCCGAGTTTCGGTCTGAGTGTTGTTCCGTTTTCTTGTTCTTTATTTGTTGTTCTTCTATGTTTTAATAAATGTGTGTTATTCATATTCACCTTGTTTCTTTCATTTGATTTGACATTATGGATTTATGGCCAAGGACATTTTTCTTTAAAAGTATTAACCAGACAAAAGTTATTTGACGTTCAGCTGGTCTGGGTTTATCTTAGACTGCCGCTTCAGTGTATACAAGAGCTATGTGACAATGAGCAAGATTTTCTGAGACACTACAACTACTAATAATTAATTAATAAAGGCTATTTTCTTGTAGCCTACAACATAAAATATTTTAATCTAAATGTACAGTGTAAGACATGTAAAAAAAGACAAGAACCTAACAATGTCAAGATCAATATTTGTGTAGCCTGCCTGACACGGTATTTTCACAGACTAACACGTCACGTCTCTGGCATATACTACAGTATTTAAAATAGCATATATGCATTAGTTATATTCTCAATTTAATTTACAGAGCAATCCCTGCAAAGTTTTTAGGTTAACTATAGAAGAGACTAGGATTAGTGAGTCACACTAGCAAGACTCGCAAAAGGGGGCGTGGCATCACGATGGTGGCGCTACATCGTGATGTTGGTCAGCCATCACGATGGACGATGATATCGTCCATCGGCACAACCCTACTACTGAGAGACATCCCAGACATTCAGAGCAGCCTCGAACACTTCTACTCCAGAATCCCCGCTCTCTGTTTGATTGACAAAACCACACTCTTTGATGAGTCACTGAGTGGAACATGAACAAGAAGGCCACATCTGAGAGATGGACCGTTGTTTTTCGTAAGCTGGAGTGCAAGACCATCAACTTCGGCGTCTTAGCCAAGGTCGTGGAGTTTATTTTATGCCTGCCTGGTACATCTGCATCTGTTGAGCGTGTGTTCTCATTAATGAACGCTGCATGAACACCAGATAAATCTTGACTCGGTGTAACAGTCATGAAGGCAATGCTCTGCATTTTACTATAATCTCTTGAAAGACAAGTGCACACTGAGAGAACTTGATGCCTGCAAACAGTGCAAGATGACAACAGTTACAAATGCGAATTCGCCCTCTACTTCACATTGATCTGCGCCTAGGTATGGATATGTCAATTTCATTTACTGTCAAGTCTTAAAGGAGAAACAGCACCAAAAGTGTTTCTGACAGAGGGTCAGAATGAGGGTGGAAAAATATTTTTTACAAAACAATATGACTGATTTTTGTGCAAAAGACTTGACCAGTATTAGAATTTAACCTCAAGGAACATATGAAAAATATAAAAGGCATGTCATGACCCTATTAAAACATGAGGCTTTTTGAGGAGAGGTGTGCTATTACATTTTTAAGCATCCAGACTTACAATTTATGCCTGTCAGATAATAAAAATAGCCTAAATATCTTTAAGGATATTTGGAGCTTGGACTCAAGCCAGATCAAGTGGTGCATTCAAGTCCTCCGGGAAAGTTCTTGCGAGGTAAGAGATCGTAATTACGATGTGAGTGCGCTCAAGTGATTTTAGTCAGAACGAACGGGCCCATTTAACACGGTAAGTAATGATTCCAGTAGCATTTTCACTAGAGCCTAGGGCAATTTTTGTGCAGGCAAGCATCTATTTTTTTCAGGTAATGGAAAAATCTAGTTTCATATTACTATATTTTGAATAGGGCGCCAAACAAAATTCCCAAACCACAGAATCTCAGAGTAAATCCCTATGATGCTGAAATATATCCACTACAGACTGTAAAATGTACCAGTGAACACTGCAGGAATCAGACTGCTTGGAGATCACAGAAGAAACACAAGGGTAGGCAAGAGTAAATGTTCGAACAGCAGGGCTTTTTCCAAACATGGCTTCAGCACACCACACCACAAAACTCGTTTGAAGTTTCTGCCAAAAAACAAGAAAAAAAATTATTATTCCTTCTCTGCAGACCGTCTACTCTGTAGAACCGTTAGTCGGGAGGTCGCTAGCGTTCCTGTTCAGCGTGATTGATAAATTTCTCATATCGTGTTGGAGGTTTTCATACGCAGCCTGAAGCTGAAAGCTTTATTGTAGACCATTACAGATGAGTAACTACTGCCACAGTTCTGACCGAGAGCTCAGATGGTTTTCTGCTGGTATATTCTGAACCAACCGTCACCATCCAGCCCTCGTAATATCCAGGATATTATCGTTTTTCTGGGGGCTGAAGGAATTGCACAGCCTTGAATTATTAAACATGATTAAAAAAAAATTAGAAAAAAAAGAACAGTGTTAAAGGGGATCCCGGCTACAGATTTCAGTTTTGCTGTTCTCTTGTTGATGATTGTAAAATTGATTGCTGTTGCTGTAGAGAATGTAGCAATAAAACATTCATATAATCCATTTACTGCAAATCTTGTTTCAGAATTAATAGCAGTAGCTATGTGAGTACCTGACACAACAGATGGTTTGTAAAACTATTGTGCCTGTTGTATGTTGAACCTGGACTTATAGATTCACGATACTATACCTACATTTGGCTCTTTGTACATTATCAGTTCATAAACATTTACATTAATGCATTTGGTAGACGCTTTTATCCAAAGTGACTTATCAAACCCTTATTAAAGGGACAATCCTCCCCGGAGCAACCTGGAGTTAAGTGCCTTGCTCAAGGACACAATGGTGGTGGCTGTGGGGATCGAACCTTTCGATCCCAAAAGCTTTTGCCCACTACGCCACCACCATTCCCCTTAAACACATACTTTTCGCCCTATTCCTCGCAAAATGCGGTCTTATGACATCTAAACACTTTTACTAAAATGTGTATCTTGTTTGAATTACATAACCAACTACATTTACAAGCTTGTTTGAGTGCCATCAAATTGCACAAGCAGCTCAACTGACAGAGCATTGCACTTGCGTTGAAATGGAATTGGGTGCGAGTCCTGAAGAGCGTGCGAGTCAACACGTAAGCCGAAATAGGAGCGCCACAAAATGATGTGGTTTCTTCAGCAGTTGCATATTTCATCTCACATTTGCTTTTTATGTAGTCCACCTACTCTACTCTTACTGATTCAGTCATTTCATGACGGTATGCTGGGTAGGGTGAAGTTTGATGGTGAGCTGTCTGATACGTTTCCCATCAAACGAGGTGTAAAACAGGGCTGTGTATTAGCGCCTACACTGTTTGGTATTTACTTCTCATATGTAGTCAAAAGAGCATATGAAGACCTGGACAACAACACTGGTGTCTCTCTATTGTCACGTAACGATGGTAAAATCTGTCTCGTTTTAAAGCTAAAACAAAGACCCAGCAATTTGTTGTGCGTGAACTACTCTACGCTGATGATGCTGCGTTATGCGCGTCATCTCCAGATCAGCTTCAAATCCTGATAGATCGATTAGCCGAATCATGTGACAAATTTGGACTCACCATAAACATGGAAAAGACTGTTACAATGTCACATGTCCATGACTTTCATACATTTACAATCAATAAGACCCCACTTAAAGAAGTTGAGAAGTTCACTTATTTGGGTTCTACAATAACTCGAAGTGCGACACTTGATCTTGAATTGGGTGCCAGAATTGGTAAAGCGGCTTCTACCTTCGGAAGACTCACTAAACGAGTTTGGCGGAATAAGTACCTGTCCGTCCGAACTAAAGGCAGAATCTATGAAGCCTGTGTCCTGAGTATTCTCCTCTACGGAGCAGAAAGCTGGCCAACCTATCGCCCACAAGAAAGTAGACTTTGTTGGTGCTTTTCACACCAGAAACCTACGGTTCATCATAGGAAAAACCTGGGAGGACAAGATGACAAACGAGGAACTCTTTAAGATAACTAATTCAGAACCTCTATCATCTAGGCTCAAATTTACTCGTCTTAGATGGGCAGGACATGTAAACAGAATGCCACCTTCCCGCATCCCTCATTCTATCCTCCATGGCGTTCTGGAAGAGGAAACTCGTCACACTGGTAGACCAAAGCTTCGCTTTAAAGATGTACTCAAAAGAGATCTTGTTGACTTTGGCATTCAACCTGAATCATGGTCTGTAGCATCAAGGAATCGGGATCAGTGGAGGGCTCAACTTCACAAAGGAAGACAACTAGACTACGCCAACAACCTTCTAAAGTTGAGGGAAAGACGGATGAAGTTAACCAACATGGACTAATGTGAACTACCCAAGCATTGTCATTCTTGACAGACGCATGCCTAAACTAAACTAAAAAGGTGGACATTTCACCTTGGAACTTTGCAAATATGCTGCCACAGTGAATGTAAGGCTGTGAAGATTACATTTGAGGATAGTCTGACATTTAAAACATTAGTTACTGGAAATTTCCCCAATCTGAATTTGTATAATGCAAATATTGGAGAAATATAAACCTCAATAATAAATTAATGGTGTTGCACCATGAACTAGTTAATTAAACAGTCATTTGGCACCAAGTTTGATTGCTTAATGCATTAGCCAAAAACTTTACTTTAGTAAAACTGAGTTTCATAACTTGAGTAAATGATCAAAGCTACTGTACGCTGTATATAATTAATAAGGTCCAGGTCAGAGTGAGTACAAATGTTGCATCAGAAATTATGAACAACCTCTCAAGGTCACTAATTTGTAATATGCCCATTTGCCAGACACAAGTCCAAGGCTATAACACGGGGTCAGCACAACATCATACACAGCCACACAAACAACATTTTATAATGGACCTGTAATGGACAAAGTGCTATATTTATGCAAAATATCATTCTACAGTCTGCTTTGATATGCTCATCAATCTCTCGAATTAAAAACAAGCAGCCTTTGTGATTCAAGTTGCATTGTTCATTGCACACATACACAAACAGGTAGCCCCAGGGTGATTTTTGCTGAAGTGACCTTCTATGGCTCCATCATTCATCCAATCCATCTCTTCTCTATCTCTCTCTCTCTCTCTCACTCACTCACTCACTCACTCACTCACTCACTCACACACACTCTTTACACACAAAATGCAACCATAGAGTAGTGTGGTAGCCTGATGTTACCTAAACTGTTGACTGTATCCTGTCCAGAATGTCCAATACATTTAAAGCCATTACAGAAAGCTTGGATCAACCAAACATAAATGTGTGTGTAATAAGCAGCGACAGGCCCGGAAAGAATATATGCCCTAGATGAAGTGTTTTAGATGTTTTTTGTGTGATGTTTTATTAAAGTGAGGTTGGATATGCTGACTGAGACACAGCTGGATGACTGACTCGCACTCTATACATCGGCCTCACTCTCTGTCTCTCTCTCAGCCCCTCTCACGCTCTCAAAGGTCTGTGTGTGTAAAGTATAGTACATTTGACATATTCATGTTTTTATGTAAAGTAGCAGTTTATTTTGGACTGAACTGGTTTATTTATGAAACAACCACAAAGCTTCTGCTCTTTAAATCAAGTTAGACTCTTAGGCTATATTTTAAAACTGCAATGCAATGCAAAAAATTAAAAATGTAAATAAATATTTCTTGAAAAGTATTGATTATGTCCAAAAAAGTGGAGGGACATTTTCCTCTCAGTTATGGTACATGGATTTCTACACCAATGTAACAATAATAATAATAATACAGTAGATATTATATATATATATATATATATATATATATATATATATATATATATATATATATATATATATATATATATATATATATATATATATATTAGGGCTGTCAATTGATTACAATTTTAATCGAATTAATTACACGATGTCCCAATTAATTAATCGCATATTAAAATATTTGCTGAGAAAGCCCCCCATTTTACAATAATTCAATATATTATGATGAAATAATTATACATAGATATCTTTAAATATAAAAAAATATATATATAAATATTCAGATAATTAAAATGCACTACATTCTTGTGGCAGAAGAGGTCATCATTGATAAGACAATACAAAAAGTGGCTTTAGAATACAATGTATTGTTTACTACCATATTACTGATCATAAGTCAATCATTGACACACAGTTCACAGCAATCCATTTCACAAGTGAATTTGTCAATCAGTTGGAGATTTATTATGAGGGCTTGTTTAAGGACCTGTCAATTTACACCTGCGTCAGACATGCTTGTGTAGCGCCTCGGGTGCATTGCATCATAAACATACATTTTTAGGTCACTGTGTAAAGTTAAATATAGTTTAATACTTAGAACACATCTTGAGATCCCTTAGTTCAAATTTGCGCTCCATCAAGTGTTTTGAACACGAACGTAACGAATGTCTGTTTTGTGCTGCTACTGAAGGGTTGTTTTGTTCACTGTATAAACTGCGTGTTGCCATACCACTGAAGTTTCACTTACTGCCCTCTGGAGTAAACAGGTGGTACTACAAGCTTGCATTTCTCAGGGATCTTCCTTATTACAATCCTGGGGCATTGCGATTAATTGCGTAAATTCTTGAACGCGTTATTTTTAATAAAATTAATTGCACTGAATTAACGCGTTAAATATATATATATATATACTGTATATACAGCTCTGGAAAAAAATGCAAAATTATAAGTTTCACTGGATTTACTATTTATACATTTATACAATGTATTGAACTCGTTTTATTTGCATTATTCGAGGTCTGAAAACACTGGATTTTTTTTTTATTTTGACCAGTTGTCATTTTCTGCAAATAAATGCTCTAAATGAAAATATATGTATTTAAAATTTGGGAGAAATTTTGCCAGTGCTTTATAGAATAAAACAAACATTTTCATTTTCCTCACACACACCTATAAATAGTAAATCCAGAGAAACTGATCATTTTACAGTGGTCTCTTAATTTTTTCCTGAGCTATATACACATATAAAGTGGAGATGTATCGTAATTATGATTTAATCTATTAAAAAAATTTATGTTTAAATTCTACTAAAACAACATAAGAACAGTTTTTCATGTACAAAACATTTGTTGCTTCATTTCTTTTTTCCTCACATGATCCGTCGCTGAAAATGACAGCAAAATGCTGCGCCTGCAGATTAGGACATACATTGATACAGTATTTGTGTTCACAAATGCAGACATTTTTGTGTTTGCTGGGATTCAAGGAAATCTGCTTGACAATTTACAGTATTAGTCTTAAATATTCAAGTGATCAGGTGTGTGCAATTATTGTGGTACAGGGGCCACATCAGCCGTTAAGTAGACAAGAGAGTAAATGAAAAATTCTGCATAGTTGTGTCTTTTAACCCCAGAAGTATGAATGATGCACAATTTTCTGAAATGTATACAGACTGATGGGACCATTCTGTGATTGCTTGAAGTTTTGCTGCTACTTTTCTATCATGTATAGAAGCTGAGTATAATTATTAATTGTTTATTTTACCATACTTCAAGCAGTGGTCATTAAGTATTACATATAATACTCCACACCAGGAGTCTGGTTTAATAGTCGATTCGGAAATAATAGATTCTAAAAGCTTATTTTAAAGTTTGCCGCAATGTGGACCCGTTTACCTGTTTTATTCTGAAAACATTATCAAACCATATACACACTCATGGGTCATGATGTGAGTCTTGTCAGTGGTTTGTTTGGCATGCCATTCAGCATGACACTGATAAATGATTACTGCCAGAGCAACATGCGCATACTTCATAATACTTGAAGGGACTTCAGTATTTTACAAATAACACTAATAACAAACATATTCCTCTCTCACTTGGTTTTGCTTGCGTGTCCCATATGATGCGAAGATCTATTGGGATTTTACTAAAGTTCATCACTGAAAAGGATTGCTCGCAGACTTGGCACTAAACATCACACGCAGCCTCATGAATGGACACGGAGTGGCTGCATCACACTTTTCTTTGAGCACTAAGTATTTTATTTTTTCGAAGAGGAGAGAGAAAGCTCGCACTCGCATGCATGGTTGCCAGCGTGCATAAATTAAGTATGACATAAGGCGAAATATTTCCTATATGTGCAAGTATAAATCTCTGCTTGGGGTGTTGCATCTATTATTTGGCAACCATGAGCATATTAAAAGCTTGTGGATGCACGATGGGTCCCAAAGCCAGATGAATGAAAGCTCTAATAAAAAAACGTTCATGATAAAGTAGTTTGCCCTGGTCTGCAATTGAGGGTGCTCTAAGGTTCGTTTAAGCACTCTCAAGCATCCCTGTAGAACCGGGCCTGTTTATATACAGACAGACAGACAGATACGATAGATAGATGGATAGAAATAACAGACAACTGTGGAATCAAGTTGTACTAAAATTTACTTTCATAAATAGAATATTCTAAGAAAAACCCTGGAGTAAATAGTGACAACTAGCCCCATTTCAAATAATGTCATTTTTTCTTTATATATTATGATGTATGCATGTCTAATGAGGTGTTTTGCACATTTTACTGTGTTTATATGAGACTATCCACTATTCACTACTTTGGTACAGCTGATAATAATTTTCATTTATGTATAAAATACTTTGCTAATAATATTATTACATGTATTATATATTCTATATTATGATTACGATGAGAAAAGTAACATATTACATCACATAATGTTAAAGTGAACTCTTGTACAGTTTTAAATGCAACAAATCGGGTCAATTCAACCCGTAATTCTGAAGCAAGGGGACACTAAAAACAAAAGATGGTCTGCTGACTTAAGATTCACTTTACAAAAGCTGCAATTCAAATGAACATTTGGAGGTGTAGTTCTGTGACTTTATTGAGGATACAGAATTTGTATGGTAGAAGCCACGCCTCTTTCCAATTATCCACTCCTCATTCTGTAAGACGGCCAGTACTGGATGACATGCATTACAGTACCAACTATTGCAACACGGTGGCGCTCGAGTCATTCTGAACAAAGGTATGCATTTATGAAGAGACGCACTCTGGATGTCTGCGCTCATACAGGGCGTTTCCTTTCTGTTACAAACTACATATGTTACTTATACATTACATATAAGAAACTCAACATATAGGTAATAGATGCATATAAATACATTACTCAAACAATATGTTTGTGATGTTCAGGGCTCATGGGCATATAGGTTAGTGCTAATAGGCTGCAGTATGTCCCCATATGTTTTATGGATTAAGAAAAATATGAATCTCTGAATATTTTAAGAATGCAATTTTTTTTCTTTTGTTGTTATTTATCTTTTATCACATTTTAATACACATTTAATACACTTTATTTTTGTTTTAGTACATTTTAAATAATATCCTTAGGTGCTATTCACTATCTAAAGCCTATTCTATTTCTGAAAGACTGGAATAGGTTACACTTTTACTACGTAATACTGACATACAGTAAAATATAACACAATCATATTCATTTTTACTTTTTTACATGGTTCTGAAGGTATTGCATATCAGGAATGACCCATATATTAAAATATATGCAAATATTAAAACATCTATAAGGTTGCAGTAAAGAGTTTTACACCAAATGGGACATTTATGGTGTCCTTTTCCCTCAGGCCTTTATGGTGATGTATGTCCTCTAGTGTCTTAAGGGAGTTTATGAATGGTAGGCTATTATTTCAATGACAGTGACTTAACACGCTGGCAAGGGGCTTGTTAAATTAACATCAAGTAGGTAATGTCACCTGCGCGTGATCATTATTCACTCGCGTTGATTTGGACTGCGCGTGGTGGCTATGACAGCATCGGCCCATTAAAGCGATCCGTTGCCAAGTGCAGGTCCCCGGTGGCGCGCGAGGGGCGTCTCGTGAGCACAGGGGGCTCTTGACATCACGCTCGCCTTCATATAGGGGCGCGTGGCGCCGCCTTCTTTCTCATCCACGGAGAGCAGTCAGTGTGGTCGGTTGTAGCTGTCCCGAGTAATTCACTTGCGCGTGGAAGGCACAAGACAAAAAGGGCGTGAACACACATCAAAACGGCACGATAACGGGAAAAACGCCAGACGACACCAGCGCGCGCAGACGGTCCGGCTATCTCGGTTTCTGGCTGGTTTTCATCACTGCAACCCCACAGGACTCTCTGTTCAACATCCAAAAAGCGTCAAGATGAGCACCATGAGACCGTCCGAACCGGGACCGTTAGAGGAGATGATGTTAATGAAGGTGAAAGTGATGCACGAGGCGCTCACGGGCAGGGATGCTCGTCGTTACGGTTCCCCGGTGGCGCGTGTAGAATAATGAAAGTTGGGGTCAAACGCTGTGAGCAGAGATGTCGGTGCCTTTGCTGAAGATCGGTGTGGTGCTCAGCACTATGGCCATGATCACCAACTGGATGTCCCAGACTTTGCCATCACTGGTGGGGCTCAACACCACCAAACTGACCGCGGCGCAAGGCGGCTATCCGGACCGGAGTATAGGAGTAAGTCTCAAAATTCAGATGAAAAGTTCCGATATTTAATGTTATGCAATATTCTTTATATTTCTGTGTGTCTCGAAGCGACGCAACGCCACGGGGTTTTCTACATTACAAGGGGCAGTTCACGCCGAACGCGTTTTGGCGTATGTCCGCGCTGTTTTTCAATCGGTTTCTTGTGTAAGCATGCACCAAACGTACGTTTTTGCATCATTGCGCCCCGTCCCCCCCTGTCAAGTTAAAAAGAACTGTTACACTTGTAAACATTTTGAACAAACTTTTTGAGACAACTTATGTTTTATTTCGTTGCGTCTAGCTTTATTAGTTAAAGGACGCGTTCGGTCCGAACGGCTCTAAGGAGGCGTTCACACAGAACGCGCTTGAAATTAGATAGAAAGAATACACCAGAATTTAACAGAAAGCGCGTGTATAGACACCATACGATCAGCTTTCCGTTCTGTTCCATTTCGTTGCACTTTGTCCAGCTGTTTTTAAGCTAGGGGTGTTCAAACAGGACACGTAATTGCGTTCAAATCACAGCACAATGTAAAAAGACGCGTTTTTAGCAGTTTTGAAAAACGCTAAATCGGGAAAGACCTTCGTCTGACGCGCGTGTACAAAAAATAACGCGTCATGTGTGAACGCCCCCTTACATTAGAGATATTATTTGGTCACTCGTGCTTAATGAAGTGTTGCTCGAAATTAATAACTTGTTTTGTAGAGCTGCTTGGAAATAGCGCTTTGTTTGTATTGTAACTTACTA
This sequence comes from Xyrauchen texanus, assembly GCF_025860055.1. Taxonomy (NCBI): domain Eukaryota; kingdom Metazoa; phylum Chordata; class Actinopteri; order Cypriniformes; family Catostomidae; genus Xyrauchen; species Xyrauchen texanus. Next base: position 35,027,957 of record NC_068310.1, on the reverse strand, counting down.
TAATATTTATTGACAAAAGAACCATGTGTAATTGTAGGTGAAAGCTGACATTTTGTTTTTAATAGGATGCCAATTTTGTCAAACAATATACAAGTAGATGTTGGTGTCAATTAGAAACTGATTGTTTTGAACAATTTAATTATGGTATGATGGCTGTATTGTACTATAGTAGTCACGATGGATGGATGGATGGATTTGGAGATTTCCTTTTTAAAGATTCGTGACTATCCTGACCTGCACAAGTGAATCAGTCCAACATGTGTTTCATTCTAAAAGGACTATAGACAGGCTGTGATTGGAGCTGCGACACACACAATAATAGTTCATGTCCGGCATGCACAGAAGAACATTGTGTGTGTGTTTGTGTGTGTGTGTGTGGATGAATAGACCTTTTTCACGCCAGAGCCATCTTTGATTTTTAATGGGAATGACAACGAGACTGTGATTGATAGACTTACAGTCTCTTAAATGGCACGGTATAAAGCTCCAAGATCACATCTGATTTTCCATAACTCATGTTGTTTGGAGTGCTTTGCAAATTGAATGTCCTTAGACAGATATTTTATCAATGTTCTGTCCGTGTAACGATCCAAAACCCCTTTTAACTGCAGCACTGAGTACAGCCTATCGAATAGACTGTACGTCTATCCCTCACAGCCTCATTGTCATTCCCATTAAAAATCAAAGATGGCTCTAGCATGATTAAGGTCTATGGGATTAATGTTTGTCTTCCTGGGTGAAGTGGTAGTAGATGGAATGGTTGGTGGGAAGAGGGGCGTAGCCTGACAAGGCAGCAGATGGGGCTTTATGTAATCTTGTGTCGCCTGTATGTGTTTTATATGTCAATGAGTGTGGGATTATAAATTAAACCACAAACCTCAGTTGACAATGAAGCTGTAATGTTTGGTCAGATCAGACATAAAATCAATTGTCTTTTGGCATGCTTTGTTGACAGCAATTCTCTGATTGGTTGAGCATTTCTCATTAGGATTCATGGTTAGTGTAGTTTTTCACCAGGAATTCTGCCATTAAAAATAATTTTTAAAAAAATGTAAGTTGAAGTAACGTGGACTGATGGCTTCAAGAGAAGCATATACACCATCGATGAACAACATCGGAGCTTACGGTAGATCTGTCTATCGTATTTAGTTTAATAAGTTAATGTTAAAAATGTATTCGCCTATGGAAAAGTGAATGGGATTTTTACTTCCGGAAATGGAAGTGGAGCGTAGTTCTAGCGGGAAGACCAGCAGGTGTACATCATCACATCATTAGCTGGGTAACTCCTAGCCAATCGCACGTAAGCCATTGCTTTATAAGTCCGCTCACAATCTATCACATTGCTGTTTCGGTGAGCTAACACTGCAATCTCCACCACCACTAGTTGAGCCCTGTCCCGCAGGGGGGTAGGCTCCTCGCCCCTGCCTCCTATCTCCGGCAGGACATGACGGTTCCGGGTACAACTCCCTCGGACTGCCGGACGGGGCCTACGCCAAAGAGAGAGACATCACCTCCCGTTTTACATCTATCAAATAAATGGCATCTCAAACTTCACTCAAGCCTGCGTGTCTTCCCAATAGAACCAAACTGTTGCGCTCTATTACAATAGCAAGGGAGATTATGATTTATGTCATAATCATGCAGCCGTACTATGAGTAGTCCGTCTCCTCCAATACTGTCTCTAACCAGATCCATTCTCTCTGTCTCTGTCTTTCTCTCTCTCTCCTTGCCAGGTGTTACCCGCTAACCCAGAGGAGTCATGGCAGGTGTACAGCTCAGCTCAGGACAGCGAGGGCAGGTGTGTGTGTACAGTTGTTGCACCTCAGCAGACCATGTGCTCGAGAGATGCCCGCACCAAACAACTCCGCCAGCTACTGGAGAAGGTAACCGTGATTACTGCTCTTGAATCATAGTTGCGTGTTGAGTGACAATGTACCTCGTGACCCATCACACTCTGCCAGGTCGCCCTTGAGCAACACATTCCCTTTTAGCGTAACATTGGCATAGACGTTAAATCCATGACAACGGAATACCCCCAGAGATCAAAGTGACCTGGAGGGATGAGCCTAACCACACTGTCACATTGTCAACAATACAATTTACCACAATGTAGTATAAACATGTACACCCACACACACACTCACACACAGACAGTTAATGACTTCCTCTGGAACATGGTTGACACCTAGGCAAACATGTTCCAGAAATATATTCAGGTTTTCCTGTTAAAGACAATGATGCAAACAGGGACAACCACAAGGGATCAAATTATTAGTAGTTGTGGAAAAACCGTAGATGATCTCGCAAGTCTTCTAAAAGCCATTCATTAAAAAACAAATGTGTTTTACTTAAAGACAGTTAAAATGCATGGGCCTGGATATTTACACACATTTATATCTTTTGCATCTCTGTGTGTTTGTGTCTTTTTAATAGGTGCAGAACATGACGCAATCAATCCAAGTATTGGACCAGCGTACCCAGAGAGACCTGCAGTATGTCGTTAAGATGGAAGATCAACTCCGCGGCCTGGAGACCAAATTCAGACAGGTGGAAGAAAACCACAAACAAAACATTGCCAAGCAATACAAGGTACCTATACACAAACTGCACCTGCACATTTCAAACACACAATACCTACATTTTGCATGAATTCATTCTAGACAAAATTATCTTTATTCTAAAGATGCAGCTGATAAACAGAACTGGATCTGAAACTGTTCATATGGCCAGACAAAACACAGACTCACTCGCAAACTGAAACACTCGACAGATTTCATGCATACATACCTGTAAACACTTGTGTGACCATTTCTAAACGTGCAGACCTGCTTCATTATTGTATGCAATATTGTAGAAAAATATGTATATAAAATATAATTAATATTACAAAACCATTAAGAATATTATGAAAATCAAAGCTAATTCTTAATAATAATAACAAAAGGTAAAATACAAAAACTACAAAGTAAAAAAAAACAACAAAGACTATAAAAATATATAGATGGAAGTTACAGTTATCGGGGCCAGGGGAAGAAAACATAATTTTGAAAATAGATTTGAAATAGATCCCGTGGAATCCTTGTTGTGAAAATTCAACTTTAATCACAGTTGCACATTTAGGATTTTCTTCAGTTATAGCGCCCCCCAGCATCTCAAATTTATGAAATTTGGCATGCGCTCCCAGAATGTACTGATCTCCATGTGTACCAAGTTTTGTAACATGTGGATATTCTGCTCACAAGATACAAGCCAATTAGTCATTACAGGCCACACCCAAAAACCTATTGGCTCATATCTTCTAAATAAATTAATAATTGTTTTTGATAACTTGTCAAGAACATCTTTAGATGATACTTACCAAACTTTGTTTGAATCCGACAAAGTAAAATGCAAGAGGAAATACACATTTTTGAGCCCATACCATTACGGAGTTATTAGTAAAATCGTAAATTAGCTTATTTTAGCGCCACCTTGGGGATGATTCTCACAAAAATTGGTACACAGTCTCATTTCGACACCCTGTATGTTTAAGCCAAATTAATATTTATCAGCTGTTCTCAATTTAAATATTTAGTTGCTGAAATATGATTGGATGCTGAGGCCATTTTGTTGATTTATCCAACCGATATTTTAAGGATATACCGGTATTAGGACATGACACAGCACCCCCCATTGGCAGAATTGGATGAAATTTGGTGTGTATCGTCATAATGTCTTCATGTCAATGACTACAAAGTTTCATTAAGTTTGGACTTTGCATTTAGAAGAAATAGGTTGATAAGTGAATAAGGGCCATGTATGCACAATTTGGTGTGAATCATACAAACAGCATAGGACGAGTTTGAAAAAGTACTGCCTAAGTTTCTACGACTTACGGTCTCTAGCACCCAGACACTTTTAAGGCAGAAAAAGAATATGAAAAAGAATAATAAGCAATCACTACAAATACAATAGGTTTCCAGCAATATTTGGTGCTTGAACCCCCAATAAAAAAAGATCTGCACATTTTTTACTTCTATAATGTATCGTACAAATTTGGTCCCTTTTGAAACACCCCATGGCTCACACTTTGCATACTACCTGATGCATGCATGCATGGAATGTAATATTGTTTGCACTTTGTAACACGACAGTGTGCATGTGTGAGCATGTGAGACTGTGTGTGCGAGTCTGTGAGAGCAAGTGAATGTGTTAGATAGTTTAGTGAGTTAGCTCCCTGTGCTGAGTGTGTTGTTTCTTGCTTGCAGGGCTAACTATAAAGACATGATAGGAGAGCCAGAGGCCAGAAGAGGCAGGTCTAACCCACGATTGGCTGAAGTGGGCGTCAGTCACGCTGTTTATGTCACGATTCTCTTATTCTATTCGACATTAGCTGTAAGAAACACTCCTCCCCCTTCCTTATCCAACCACCAATCAGATCCCCTCCTGCATGCTACTTTAAAGAATTGTTACGTTTTATTTATATGATCTCTATTATTATTTAGTTACATTGATATTGCTATTATTAGCATTAATATTATCATCTTTGCTAGTATTGCTTTAGTTTTTTTAGTTTTTATTATTATTTGTCAATATGAATCTTTGGTTATTGGAGTAATATGCGTTTGAAGTAAACAATGAAATCATTATACCACATTGTTGTATGTGATTTGTAATTTTAGCATGTGTCCTGTTGCATTCTTAACGATAACTAATAAAGTCTTTTCCCAATTGTTGACCGTGTTCAGTGCGCTTCATTTCGTCGATAAATGTATGTAGATATATAATTAATATACGAATCTCAGAAGATTTTACTGCAGTTTGGCCTCTGGTCTCTCACTGGCTCTACAAGCACACACACCAAGCCCTTACAGTCAACATACACTCTTAAAAATAAAGGTTCTTCAATGTTTCTTTGGTTCAGCTAATCAAGAACCATTTTCACTCGTTAGGGTTGTAGAGTTCACTATTTAGTTCTTTGGAGAATAAAAAAAGTTATTCAGATTGTATATTTGTTTTAATGTATCTATCTCTTAGCAGAGGACAACTGAAGCCCTACAGGTTTCTTTTTAATCAGCATGACATACATGAAAAAATTAACCGGTTTGGCTATTTCAAGTACATCCATTATTAACAAGTGCACAAAACTTTACAGGCATGCAGTCTTTGTAGACAAACATTTTAAGTAGAATGGGACAAATCTATTCTGTTCCAGCATGACAATGTCCCTTTGCATAAAATGATGCCCAAAAAGAATTTGGTGTTAAAGAACTTGACCGGTCTACACAAAGCCCAGACCCAAACTCCACTGAACACCATTTAAAATGTTCTCCAATGGCATCACCCTTTTTAGAACCTTTATTGAAAGGAGTGGACATATCCACACACAAAGGCTGATGCATTGCATACACCCTCATCTTCACCAGTAAACAACATCCAGACTGTTCATATCACTGTAGACAGCGACCAGGGCTCGCACAGACTGTCCTTCCTCCAGAATTACTGGATGACACTTTGCCATTCCAACATTTCCACCATTCTGGGAGGCCCACTTTGCATCTGAGCATACTTTATTGGGTATTTTCAGGCCATAAAGGCAAAAATGGCGGAGCTGCGTCCATTGATCCCAGTACTCGAGGAGTACAAAGCAGATGCCCGGCTCGTTCAGCAGTTTAAAGAGGAGGTGCAGAACTTGACAGCCAGCCTGGGGCTTCTTCAACAGGAGATGGGAGCGTATGACTACGACGACCTCCACTCCCGTGTGGTTAGCCTAGAGGAGAGGCTACGTGCATGCATGCAGAAACTGGGTATGACGCACACATTAACATTGACTTTTTGATTCTATACAAATAAAGCTTATTATAAATAGTACAGGCTTACTAAACCCCCAAAGGAACACCTAAAAGACGAATTTTTAGATTAAAAACAAAACATTTAATTGATTTACAAACCACCTTTCTGTTTGAGGAGATTGACCAAAAAGGGGTTTGTCAGATTTACCCAAACAGGACATTTTCCTAGATCAAAATCCTTTTGCTGGTTCTGGAACAACTTTTCCATCAAACAATTATAGCCCAAACTTATCGCTAACCCAATTACTAAACTCCGAAATCTGATTGATAGGTCCCATTACCAAAGGCTTGGTTCACACTGCAGGGGAAATCCGATTCGCACTTACTTTTTCTGGATTCACGAAACATTCTTATTATGTATAAAATTCTTCTTAACTACTTTTTCTTCTTATTTGCAAAATTTGATTGCTCTTCATAAAATGCACTTAGGAACATTCTTATCATTTACCCTAAGAACTTTCTTAATTTGTTTTCTCAAGAAGATTCCCTGGAATAAGGCCCTAGATTTGTTTCTCTGCAGTCATTTTTGCTAGTCATTGTAATGATGCAAAGATACACTTTTGTGATACATTTAACTATGTACTGTACAATATTTTTTGCAGTTGATTACCATTTTCTTGAGGGCAGTTTCCAAATCTGTACACATTTATTGCAGACAATAGCGGTAAAAATCAGTAAAAGAGGGGATAGGCAAAGACATGCACTATGTCTTTACATAACACCTGATGTAACTACCCAACAAATGACAAAAAAACCTCACATGCAATCTGATCTGATCGTTCAAGGCTGAGACACATTAACAAAAGTCTATTTTAATCAGATATTTAATCAGATAACCCACTAAGAAGGTGGCTTGGACCAGGCTTGTGAAAATTGGATTTCATGTGTACTTCCTGTTCATTCTACAAAAAACTATATGGACTTGAGGCAATTAGCCATATAAATAAATTGGAGATTGTTCAAGGTACACACCCTACTTGGATAAATCATGTTTAGCATAATGTACAGCTTTCAATGGTTTACAAATAAAGTGAATTATGATAATTAGAGACAAACCCTTACCCTACCACAATAATGAAAACATTTTTAAAATAATAATAATATAAAAACCTCTATGCACTTATTTATAAACCACTTTTCTGTTGGCACAAAGGACATTGGCAAAAGGAGGCTTTAACAGATTTAACAACACACCTGAACTGTCTAAAATATCATCATCCAATAAAACAATAGGTATGAGCTGGCTTGCATCATCCACACACTCTTAATTACTTCCAGTAAAAATGGACGTAAGAATGATTTCAAAAGAGGTGGAACAAATGAATGAATCAATTGTTTCTCATTGACAGTGATTGGATTCAATTGAAACCAAATTACCGCTTTAGTTTTTAGAACAGATCTCAACAATTTCTCAAAATGTGCTCAGTTTTGCCAAGATACCAAAGTCTCAATATGAACTCAAAAATTATATGGTGTCCACATTCATTATACTGTAGGTCTCATTTGATCGGAAAACAGGTCACCCCAAACTATGCTGGGATGGACGGCATGCAATGTTTGATACTGCCATAGTGTCACAGTGTTTACACTTTTCTTGTTTACTACTCTTTGCATATTAAGCTAGGATAGGAGAACAGATTTTATCGTAGATTTGAATGACACGCATAACTGAGGACTCCCTGAAGTCTTATGAGCTGTGAAAAAGAGAAACCTCCAAGCAATTAAACATTTCTTCTGGGACTCTCCGTTTCTGCAAACACCCTCTTTCTCTCCGCTTCACTCTTAGTTTTTGCAAGAGAAATCTGGGCCAACTTTACTGTACAATCAATACTGCTTTTAAAATGGCTTGATTTATCTTTCTGTTTCAAACACACACTGGGGCCTGATCCTTCTGTCCTTTATCTGGTAAATACAAATCTACCTTTACAGAATAAAAACCCCCACATGAATTTCACCTACGATCACTATCACTATGCTTTACGTTAAATATTTAATTTTAGCACATTAAAGACTGAATTATGCCTCAAATTGTGCGATTTGTTGAAGTGAGGTGGGCTTTTACATTTCTAACCAGTTGTTTTTACCATTTTTGCCTATGGAAGATAAAAAAAATACCACTGGCAACCACCCAGAACCCCTTAGCATTTTGGGGCTGAGTTTTGCACCACTCACATTTTCCTTTAAAAAGTGTTTCACATGTGCGATTGTGATGCCTCAAATGCTATTTTCATGTGCTCATGCAAAACGAAACAAAAACACATGTTATATAACAACAATAATCACTAATAACACATGATACATTGTTATTTTTTCTTTTGTGTGGTTATGTATTTTGTTCCAGATGTGTGACTGTGGTGTCTGCAGTATGTGTGAAATAAGGCTTTAGTCTAAATAAAGTACCATTATAATTTAGTCCTGCATCTCCCTCCAGACTCAAGATTATAGCAGAGTATGTTAATCTCAGTGTGTGTGTGTGTGTGTGTGTGTGTGTGTGTGTGTGTGTGTGTTTGATGGGGGAGGGAAGCACAGGGAAAAAAAACACTACAGTTTTATTGCTCTCGCAATACCATGGAACGTCAAATGTCATCAGTTCTGACATTTATCAACATTGTATTCGTATATCATGTTTTCTGTCTTTCACAGAAAACATGATATAAGCTCATATATTATAAATGAAGCTAGCTACATTCCCCAGCTTTGCCCCATCTGTATTATAACAGTCAACATGAAATCTCTATGTAAAGCGCTTAGTGTCAGAAAAGCGTGTAAGAGTGTAAAATTATTCAATTCATTATTAAAATTAAGTCAAACCTATTGACTTTCATAATACACATTACTGGTCTTATGGTGAACAATTAATCATGCTTACTATTACAAAGAACATAACATCTTTCATCAAAATGTAAAAACTTTCTCCACCTCTGAAATGACTTTTCTTTTTTCAGCTGACGTTGCCAATACTTCCCATTTTTTCAACCCCTCCCCTCCAACCACCTGTCATATCGAGACCACTTGTCATGATCCAATCAATTGTTGATGGATAAAACGAAGTCCCGATCCCACAGTATTCTACATTTTGAACATCCTAACTAAAATCCAAACTAATATGGGTTGCAATCCCCCATTTGTGTTTACTTTGAGAGTTAAAACTGGAGACTAAGGGTGTGTTCACACTTGTAGTTCGGTTCTATTGGTCCTCTTGGTCTGGACCAAAAATGAAATATATAGATTTAGTCCTGGTTCGTTTAGCATTCACACTGGCATTCTTAACACCGTACCCAACGATACAAAACCAATGGCTTCAGGGAAAAGTCACGACCGGATTGGACAGCTTTAATGACGTATATTGTTTGACGGAACTTACCGTACATCCAAAACAATGCTGGCAAAATGCGCCCGTTGGATGTATATATGGTGGTATTTTTACCAGCTGAGAACAAACAACGAGTTAGTAAAATGTGCAAAGGAGTCAAAACAATGGCAGGAATTCCTCCGTTGCACACACAAATGAAAATATGCTGCAAGGACGGCTGACGGGCGGTTCCGACGCCAGTACCGAACTTAATGGGAAACATAGCTCCTATGATGAGAAGAACCAGCTATGCTTGAGGTCAGTATTACTTCCTGTTTTTGGTCCATTTAGACGCCATGTTGCGTTCATATATCAATTGAACCTTACCAGAGTTCGTTTTGAAGCGGACCGAGACCCACTTTTCAGGCGGTTTCGGTTAGCTTGTTAAGTGCGCACCAAGGTTCGGGTGACGGCGTTCACACTTGTTCAAATGAACCGCACTAACAGAGCAATCGCACCAGAGTTCGTTTTTAATCGAACCAAACCTGTCAAGAGTGAACACACCTTAAGAGACTGGTAAAAACATAAACAAAAAAGCAATGCTACAGATTATCTCTCTCGCCATCTTTAAGGAATGTCATGAAGCTCAGTGTGACTCAATTAAAATCTTTTAAGCAGAACCTTCATTCCAAAGTATAAATTAACATAGTAATTAAGCCTTATTCAGACACATCATAAAATTACAGCATTAAATCACTGAGCTCATTAAGTTGTGCGTGTGTGTGAATACGACAATGGGTTTATTATAACACAGTAGGTATATGAGTGTATGTGCTTGTGTGTTGTTAAATGTGTGTTTTGTGTTCTGCAGCATGTGGGACGCTGACGGGCATCAGTGATGCAATCACTATTAAAATATCCGGGTCACGGTTCGGATCCTGGATGACCGATCCACTCGCTCCTGAAGGAGACACTAGGGTGAGTGTAAACCAACACACATACATGTGTATACTGTATAGTGGGACCGCTGGTGAAAATATTTCTATTTTGCATATTATTTGATTAATGACCTACAAATAGTGCAGAATCGTACATATTTCTAATTCATTTTATGGCAATTCGTTTTTTTTATCCCAACAATTTCTGCTTATTTCCAGGTTTTGATTTTGAATAACAAAATTTCAATGTGGAGTTTTGGACCCCACTGTATTGATACACACTCTTATAAGTTCCACAATCAACTTTTTATTTTCAAGTTCTTCTCAATACATCTACTAATGCTTTAAACCCAGAAAATAGCTTTTTATTCTCCAAAGAACCATATAGTCAACTCAAGAAAAAATGGTACTTGATAAGGGTAAGGCTGTGGCTCAGAGCGGGTCGGCCACTAATCGTAGGGTTCGTGGATTGATTCCCGGCCCACACGACTCCACATGCCGAAGTGTCCTTGGGCTAGACACTGAACCCCAAGATGCTCCCAATGGCAGGCTAGCACCTTGCATGGCAGCTCTGCCGTCATTGGTGTACGAATGTGTGTGTGAATGGCGCTTTGAATACCTATAATGTTAAAAAGGCGCTATGTAAGTGCAAACCATTTACCATAAGATGAGGTTCTCTGTTGAACCCAAGAACCATTGATGAACCAGAATGGTTCTCTTAATTTCTCGATTTCAACCACTGATTAATATAATGCATTTGAAATGTTCCTGATCAAGTGGATGTGTTGAGTTAAGTTGTGTCTGGTTTTTAAAAATACAGGTTATAGATAAACTCTAAAGAGTAATTTCCTCCTGTCGGACACAAATATGCAGGATCCTCATTAACATCCAGATTGAGTTATGTCGCTGTGTGTTTTATGCCTGCAGTCAAACCCTGCCGGCAACTGCTTTATAAACACATTGCAACATCTCAATGTAAGACATTGAAAAACAAACCTCAGGGCTGAGCCGTCATACACAAATGCAGAAATACACACACACTTGGGAACCATTCAACGTCATGTGCACAGGTTCCAAATTTTCATTGACATTGAATGTTTGCACGTCCTTCCGACACCTTTTGAGAAAATAAGGCATCTACGTAAAGATATAAAAATATGGCAAAAAATGATAGATGTTACATTTCAAGTGGGACAAGTACAAATATTTCAAGAGAGTATTACAAGACAAATTAAAGGAATATTCTGATTATTTTCATCTTTTACTCACCCTCATGTTGTTTCAAACACATCCCATGGCACACAAAAGGAGATTTAAGGCAGAATGTTTGTCTCGGTCACCTTTCACTTTTACTGTATTGATGTAAGCCTATCAAGCAAGCACAGCAAATAAACATTTTAAATATGCAAACTAGAAAAGACAGAAATAGCGGTTTTATCGATTAATCAGTGCCAATAAATGCTTTTTGGAACTCTCAGTAATTGGCAAAATTCTATGCCGGCAGTTGCAGATATTTTTTATTTAATTTAATTGTTCCTGTGTGGTTGGTGCTGGAGGATTCTTCGGTTAAAATGGCTTGGTTCTGGTGCGAAGCTACCATCTATGGGATTATGACTGAACACCTCTTAAGTCAGAATCCCCCCTAAACATAATGATACCGCAGCACCGCGGGACTCCGATTGGCCCGGGATAGTCGGCCCGCGAGGAGAGCCGTTCGAGATAATTGGATCAGGTTGTCTACGAGTCATTTAGCACCAAGTTCTCCACAAACTTGCAGTGCCTGATGGGTGAGGGGCGCGGCACTCATTCGACCACGCCCTAAGCCCGTCTGAAACAGCTCTCCTCGCCGGGCCCTCGCGGGCCGGCTATCCCGGGCCAATCGGAGTCCCGCGGTGCTGCAGTATCATTAAGTTTAGGGAGGATTCATCCTCAGGTCGTCTACGAGTCATTTAGCACCAGGTTCTCCACAAACTTGCAGTGCATGATGGGTGAGGGGCGCGGCACTCATTCGACCGCGCCCTAAGCCCATCTCAAACGGCTCTCCTCGCCGGGCCCTCGCGGGTCGGCTATCCTGGGCCAATTGGAGTCCCGCGGTGCTGCGGTATCATTACGTTTAGGGGGGATTCATCCTCAGGTCGTCTACGAGTCATTTAGCACCAGGTTCGCCACAAACTTGCAGTGCATGATGGGTGAGGGGCGCGGCACTCATTCGACCGCGCCCTAAGCCCATCTCAAACGGCTCTCCTCGCCGGGCCCTCGCGGGTCGGCTATCCTGGGCCAATTGGAGTCCCGCGGTGCTGCGGTATCATTACGTTTAGGGGTATTCATCCTCAGGTCCTCTACGAGTCATTTAGCACCAGGTTCTCAACAAACTTGCAGTGCATGATGGGTGAGGGGCGCGGCACTCATTCGAATGCGCCATAAGCCCGTCTCAAATGGCTCTCCTCGCCAGGCCCTCGCGGGCCGGCTATCCCGGGCCAATCGGAGTCCCGCGGCACTTCTGTATCATTACGTTTAGGGGGGATTCTGACTTGAGTGGCGTTCAGTCATAATCCCACAGATGGTAGCTTCGCACCAGTGGCTCCTCAGCCACCTATAAAAGTCAAATGCACTAAATCTTTTGATTTCTGATGAACTACATCTGGGATTTAATTCATTTTGGACATTTGTCTCATTCTGCACCCATCATAGTAAGAATTTTTTTTGAACATTCTATAAATAGATTTAAAAAACGATCTGTCCATTAATCGGTTATCTGCCGTTTCCACCAAATAGTTATAGGTATCTGAAAAATAGACTATAGGTTGACCTCTTATGCAAATATCACATTGTTTGAAAGGTATAACCATAACATTTACACAAAACAGGTGTGAATGCTTACTAACCATATCTGTGCAAAGTTATATCAAAGATGGAAGTCCAGCTCCTATCTGCTTGAAAAATGAAAGACCAGACTTAATCAAAACAAACATAATCTTTCAGGCTGGTCTAGATGCTCATTCAATGAGTAACCTGTCAAGCGAACTCTCCTATCAAAAAGATAACTGGCTCTTTTAACTGTAAGGCAGGTCTTCCATTCCTACAGCTGTCATATTCAGCTTTACAATTTTTCCCATTCATATGAATATCAGTGACCAGGGATGCCAAAACTGCACCCCCCCACCCCACCCCCCACTTTTAGCCTACACCTCAAGTGAACTTCGGCCAGCATAAAAATATGCACACTTCTGCCGCATGCATTAAAAGTAGTACAGCATGGGAATTGACTAAATAGAAGTGACTACTGGCTGCTTTGAGTCATTGCTATGATGTTCTTGATAGAATATAATGATCAAACTGATGTTTCTCTCAAGCAATTAACAGGTCCAAACAGGTTATGGGCACTTAGGAAACATGTCTTTATAAGAGTCATAGTGTTAATGAAGCATTTGTTTCAAACCAATGTTTTTAAGTATGCATCATACTGGAAAATCATGGGATTTCATCAATTGTCACCAGTAAATGCAGCTGCAAACCCCTCAAAAGCAGTGACTAAGTTTTTCATATCATTTGTTTCACTTGCTTCAAAGCCAACATTGTCTTAAACAGTATCACACTTAACTCAAAGGAACACTAATCTCACCCAGGGTACCTAAAAAATAAATCCACATCATAACATAAAACAACATAATTAACATTAAATGCATATTAAAACATAACAATAACCCCCAATAACTTTTAAATGTTAATTAATAACACCCCCAAACAGTCTGCAAAACCTGAACAGATGTACCTTATTAATTATGCAGTGAGAACAGCCAATAGCAAGTCCTCAAGCATAAACAACAACAGACTTTAAAGTATTTTTCCTGGTTAGGGCTATATTTCAATGTAGTTTTAGCATCTGATATTCATTTAAATAGGTAAACGTACCATTTTGCCCATTGCACCAAGAAAAGTGAAACAATGCAGACGTCTGATCAATCCAACTAACCACTGATCTACAAAAGCCCCGGAACCTGAATAAAAAAAGACAGAAATGAATGAAAGTGGATGAGGGCGCGCTGGCTAGCTGTCACTATGTTGTTTGTAGATGCGTGTAGAACCATAAGGGGATGTTCCGTTATACACAAGTCCAGATGTTTATGTAAGTAGTTATAACTGGCATTATATGACTTATATGATAGTCGTAGAATGGTCATATACTGTTTGCTCAATGCTATCAAGCTTCTCAAGTAAAATAACTGTGTTTTAAAACCTATGTGGGTTTGTGTTATTCTTTTATCAAGAGGGAAATTTGACAATTCACAGTAAGACAAGATTGATATTGAAGATCAGTCATAAAGTCAGCAGCATTAGACAAAGTAGGATATTGAACAAATATTGCTTTGTATCCTGTTATTGGGGATGAGGAAATCTCTTACCTCTAAAAGTCACACAATGTTGAATGCAATATGCTGCTTTAAAAAAACACAGGGCATATTGTGCTCGTGTAACATTGTTGAATGCAGACACAAACAATAAAAGACTATCAAACTATTTCATATATACATAAGATAAGAGGGACCCATACACAAGAACATGCAGTTGAACCTCTAGAAGTATCCAAAATTGAAGCCAGCTCCCTCATTAAAAGGTATGGGTGAACTGTGAATGTAATGACAAATGTACAGCCAGTCTCTCTCTCTCTCTATTTTTTTGTATTTGTTATTTTATAAAGAGGCGTAGTACCACTTCAAAAGGCTGTGAAAACCTGCACTAGGGAGAAATAAGCAAGTCCAAATAATTTTCCACTCTTCCAGACATGAAGTGCTCCAGTGGGGCTCATAATGGAGGGTGGGAGGTTGGAATTGCAGATTGATAACTGATAAACGGTTGTAGGTTAAGATGCAGATGGCAGTGGATAAACGGGAGAGTTGGTAATGAGAGCGGTTCCTTGGAATGTTAGCTTGAGGGTAAAGCAGTTTCTTATTAGGGATGCGTCGATCCGATACCTGGATCGGTATCGGCTCCGATTCTGAAGCTTTAGACGGATCAGGTATCGGTCCGATGAGACCGAATCAAATCCGATACTGTGTGTTAGTCATGTTCGTTATGGTCAAGCTCCAAAAATGACATAAAAGAACCATAAAAACACCATTAAAGCAGTTCATATGACTCGTGCATTTTATTCAAAGCCACTTGAAGACGTGCGATAGCTCTGTGAATCACATAAGGCTGTGTTTAATAAGCAAATATATAGTGTTAGTGAACGGTACTGCTCTGTTGACACAAACTCACGCACAGACTGGTGATGCACTTGCGTCTGTTACTGTTGTAACCTCCGTTCCCTGATGGAGGGAACGAGACGTTGTGGCCCCCCTGCCACGATGCTGTACCGAGCCACTGTAACGGCTGAACCTTTTTCTCGGATCCTTAGTGCAAAACCTGAATGGACAAATGCACGATTCCCTCTTTTTATACCCGTAATGTCTGGGGGAGGGACATGCAAATTCTGTCTGCCAATTTCTCATTGGTCTTTTCTCAAGTTCAGAGGTAACCAAGGCCTTCAAGAAAGACCCCTAGTGTCGCTTCATACGAGCGACAGACGGGAAACTCTGGTTTCGTTTCTACTGAAGACTTGAAGACTGGAATTGCTGTTAATTTTGCTGCTACATTTTCCAGTATACTAGTTAATAATAAAGTGTTTCTTAATAAGCTATACATTCATATTAAAATAATGTGTAGTTAGATGTTTGTGTTTATTTACATATAAAGAGTACTTGCAATTAGTTCCACACAATAATGGAGTGGTGGTGGCGTAGTGGACTAAAGCACATAACTGGTAATCAGAAGGTCGCTGGTTCGATCCCCACAGCCACCACCATTGTGTCCTTGAGCAAGACACTTAATCCAGGTTGCTCCGGGGGGATTGTCCCTGTAATAAGTGCACTGTAAGTCGCTTTGGATAAAAGCGTCCGCCAAATGCATAAATGTAAATGTAAATGTAAATAATGTAAAGATATTCTAAACTGATTATGCAAAAAAAAACAACACTGGTATCGGCTTGGGATCGGCCGATACTGAGATTTCCGATCTTGGAATCGGATCGGAAGAGAAAAAGTGGTATCAGTGCATCCCTATTTCTTAGTCATGTCATTGATATAACTTTTCAGTACCATTAAGTAGACATTAAGCAGACATTTGTGCGAGTGTGAAGTGACTGAATGTTGGTTGTAGGGTCTTTGATGATGTTACAGTATGTGGTCACCTGCAAACAGATTAACGTAAGATACCCTAGAGGATTGTGCCTATTGACCTTAATATAGTTTTATGTGGTGGTGTTAAAGTCCTAGGCTGTTAATCAAAAGGTGGTATGTTCAAACCCCACAGGGATTAATTCATGAACTTTGATTCATCACCATTGCACCCTTAAGCATAGCACTTAACGCCAGGTTGCTCTAATAAATGGACTGCAAGTGTTTTTGCATGAAAGTGTCTACTAAATGACAAATTAGTAATTAAAAGTTGGCATCCTAGCATCCTTGGTAGTGCTGCAAGAATTTCCTTAGTTGGAATAGAGTTGTTTTGATGGGTTGTTTGTCAAAGTCCCTTCTGGACACAGGTGGCCATATTGACAATGTCCAGGAGAGCTATTTCCAGTCATGCTAATACATCTATCTACATGAATGTGGAAAGACCACATAGCAATACCACCGGACAAATACTCCAATACAACTGCAAACACACTCATAAATTCAAACCCTTCTCAAGCAAACTAGAAGATATTAAAACCTACTACAAACGCTCAGTCAAAACACAAAGAAACCATAAAAATGATACAGCAATTATAAATCTAGCTAGTGAATACATAACTCTTCCTTAACACTCACAGGCCCTGGGTTTCCCCCGCCGAGTTCCCCTCCCTCTCGATGTGTCTTTCTCACACTTTGGGTTGGAGGCACTTATCTAAAAGATTGATGAGAACGTAGGCTGTATGTGCGAGACAGACACAGCGTGGAAATAGAGAATGTGTGTGGCGTGCATGTATGTGTAGGAGAGAACAATGAAAAATATCTCACAGTGGTGTTTGGCTCAGAAAGATATCCAGCTTTGGCAGAGATATCGAGCAGAGATACATCAACTTATTCTAGAACTGCATGTGTTAAGTTGAAGCCCTATCTTGGCCAAATCAGTGTTGATCAGTCAAATTTGAAAGTTGAAGTGTGTAATTTCTACGCCACTAGCTTCACCAAACGGAATTGCAAAATCGAGCCAAAGCAGGCATTGTGTAGTCAAGCTGCAGTCTTGTATACATGGCTCAACACGTAATAGAGTTTTTAAAGGAAGGTCATCAAATATGCTGGGATAAATACACGTTGCACATCACTTCTGTCTTTTGGAGCAAGAGGAGGTCGAGATCAACTGTGGTCTGATTTACTTTTATACTATAAATGCTGGACAAAGTCAAGCTACAATTTCATTGTCTAAGATAGTTCGACAGACAGAATTGTTTACATAACACTTTAAATTGACAAATTATTGTTTAAGTCTGACTCATGGCTGGACTGGGAAGAGAAATTGGATTTTACATGGCAACTGGCTCAAAACTTGTTCGGCGGGGGGGGCTGGGTTGGGGGGTTTCGCTGTCCATTTCTTCATGTCACGATGCCGCTTTGTGGTCCGTTCATAACGCAGCGGCTCATTTTTGCTTATCGCAGCCCATTCGGCACGTTTCACGATGGCCAGTCCGCCCCTGGTCGGCCACAATGTGCTGTGTTTGTCTGGACAGGTCGTGTAAACACAATAATGTTTAGCATCACAGTGTTACACTATTAACTGAAACTAACCTACAAATGGTTTCATTAGTTGACTCTGCATATTGAACTGGGATTAAATACAGGGGCGGCTGCGGCTCAGATGGTAGAGCAGGTGTCGGCTACCAATCGCAGGGTTGGTTCGAATCCCGGCCCACATGGCTCCACATGCCGAAGTGTCCTTGGGCAAGACACTGAACCCCAAGTTGCTCCCAATGGCAGGCTAGCACCTTACATAGCAGCTCTGCTGCCATTGGTGTGTGAATGTGAGTGTGGATGGTTGATTGGGACACAGTGTAAAGCACTTTGGTAACCTCTAAGGTTAATAAGAATGCGCTATATAAGTCCAGACCATTTACCATTTAAATAAAAACATTTAAAAACTAAATTTTACCATAGAAAAACTTGTAAATAGTATCTGCCACACAGTGCAGCTAATTGCACCCCAATAGTCTGGTGGAACCACAGAAATATAAGACAAACTAACCAGTAGATGTTGCTGCAGTGGTGTGGGGTGTAAAGACCGTGTGTGAGTGTGTACTGTTATCCTAGCGACTGCGGTTCGAATCCGTCTTTTGTCCCACTCTTTTTCCCATTCGATTTCCTGTTTCCACACTTAATATTTAATTTAATACTACTTAAAATAATAGATAATGTTTGGTCACTGTGAATTTCGGGGAGTACAGAGAAGGGTTTGATCTGGAGGCAGGGTCTGTCGATCACACTCATTCCCGCTTGAAACCATGGTTACTGTAGTAAAACCTAGGCTATTTTTTCTAAGGTATAGTTAAGGTTAGGTTTAGGGGTAGAGGTTAATGTAGTGTGGCTGTGGGACTCTAAATAATGACACTGCAGTGATACACATAATTATTTAAATATGGGTGCAAATAGTATCTGAAACTATTTGCACCAGGGGGGCAATTAGTATCTACCATTATTTGCACCAGGGTTGGGGTGCAATTAATATCTGCCACAATTTGCACTAGGGTGTAAATAGTTTGCCAAACTTTAATCGCACACCTGAACCCAACGTAAACCAGAAGTTATACACTACATGAAAAACTGACCAGAACCTGGGGCCGTATTCACACATTTCTTCTTAAGGAAAAGTTAAGGATAAATAAAAAGAAGTTTGTAAGAAGTAGGTGAGACTTATCTATTAACGTTGATGGTTTAAGAAAAAAAGATACGAATATAGTTAACCTAATATTCCGGGTTCAGTGCAAATCTGGGTCACAGTGAGGCACTTACAATGGAAGTGAATGAGCACATTTTTGGGGGGTTTGAAGGCAGAAATGTGAAACTAAACAGAAATTACAACTTGAACGAGACGAGAACTTCACAGCTATTCCTCAGTGTGTCTGTCTGATATCAACATGTAGGGTGACAAGATGATAAGCACACACCTCTGACGCTAACACAGGTGCTCCACTAAAACAATGGATCATTTTTCTTGAGATGTTTTGTTTGTGTTTTGATTCAATTCCAACAGCATCTGGGAGAAACAGCGTGTCAGTTTTGTTCGCATTTTCTTTGCCTATATGAATTTTTTGCAGTTTATTGCCGTTCAGTAACACAATGACATAGTGATTAATGGATGCCATCATGAAATCAGACACCCTCTCCTCAAAATACCAACACCGCAACAGAAGAATGAATGGACATACCCTGCAGCAACAACTGTGCTTACTTGATAATGGAAGTAACGCACACATTTTGCGCTAAGCATCATGGGACGTAGGGAAAATGTTATTCTTAATAATGTTTTGTGAGTAGCAGACCTCTTTGTTCAGAGACAGAGCTGGCAAAAGACCTTAAAGCTTGCCCTGGACATACCTGATTTAAAAATCTCACTTTATGGTGTTATTTTGCCATTTAGTTAGAGTTGACCAGAGGACAATGGATTTCCCCAGTTGGGTATTGGATACTACCTTGTACTCTTACCATCTCAAGGCCATTTTCTTTGCCACTGAGTGTGGTAACTTGCACACCAAATCACACCAATTTCTCTGCTTTTGACATCAAAATATAAAAACATATGCAAACAGCACACTTGATAATCAGTAAAAGGTGTAAACATGCAACGCAAAAACGGGATAACAGGCAAAAATCTACATGTGCAGATCTTTTTTGTTTAAACCGTTAATGACCTTAAGTAATGACCTAAGATAAAGGAAATAAAGGCATTTACGTGACCTTATACATTGTCAGGTTATTAAGCATGTATTCTGTATAGCTATTGTTAAAAACGAAATACAAAATGTTTTTCTTAAATTTCATTTTATTGCTCTAGTTGTACTGTGAACAACTGTAGACTTTAAAGAAAATAGTTAAATCGTGTTCTACATGTTTAAAATTTCAGAAGGAGGTAGAATTTTGTACATGTGTGTACATGTACAGTAGATATTGTTTACTGCTGTTACTCCCTTACTGGGAGACAGAAGCCCCAGCCATGCTGGGAATTCACCACAGAGAGTCGGCTTTTATCCGGAATGATCTGGAATTATCCCCACAGGGTTCATAATGCCTGGCACAAGGCAATGTCCCGGCAGTCAATTTTCACAGACTGCGTTCTGCCACTGTCAGGGCAGGATGGACATCTCCAGAGTCTAATTTAATTAAGCCTTCAGTGATGCCGGGCTGTAGTTTACCAAACATATCCTGCTGTGCTGGCAAACTCATGCCAAAAGACAACATTTCAGATGCAAGCATGGTGAAAATAAAGAGCAACTTGACCTACTTTGATTGAACATTCCAAGTTTGGGAAGTTTGGTAGTTACAGTACATGATAACTCTGTTTTCCAATAGGTATATTTAATGTAAAATCAACCAAATTTCAGAAACTTCCCCAGCCCCAATTATTTATTTTTTTGGACTTTTTGTAATGAAAAATAAACAAATGATGAGGAAAGCCAAAATATGAAATGCTATGAAACAAAATTTACTAAATAATCCATTATTTTGTAAAAGGTAGTCAAAATGGCAAATGTTGCCTATGATTTCACTTATGATGCAAAACTTGAGGTCAAAAATTACTTTAGAAAGACTGCAGTGTTGTTATTGTATTTTTACACAGAGGTCTATTACTAAAATCCATTAACTTCAGCACCCTTTTTTCATTACATCAATGGTGCGAGTACAAAAACGTTGTTTTTCCAAAGTTGAAATGCCTATAACTCCAGAAGTGTTAAATTTATCTTAATATCCTTCTAGAATATGGTTTACAAGCTTTACTTTTTGTATCTTTATCTTTACATTATATGGTTAAATCTTAGAGATATGGGCTCTCAGCACGGCTACATATGTAAATTGTTACATTTGACCAATTTCCAATGGTCGTTGAATTCAGGCAGGCACAATTTGGCTAATTCAATTCGAATAATTATTATTGTACACAAACATCTTGTAATCATCTTAAAAACTTCAGATTAACGTATAATACATTCAAAATCGTAAATGTCTCGAAATCATCTGCTAAATGTCGTAGTAAAATCTGACAGACCAAACACTCATCAGGTGCTATCAGGAATGTTTCTCAGTTTATTTTCCAGTCATGTATATACAGTAAATTAATTGCTTACTCTCTCTTTTATTCAGGTGTGGTACATGGACGGCTACCATAACAACCGCTTTGTGCGGGAGTACAAGTCCATGGCCGACTTCATGATATCTGAAAATTTCACCTCTCATCGGCTGCCACACCCCTGGTCTGGAACCGGTCAGGTGGTCTACAACGGCTCCATCTATTTCAACAAATTCCAGAGTAACATGATCATAAAATTTGACTTCAAGACGTCAATCATCAGTAAGTCCCAGCGTCTGGACAACGCCGGCTACAGCAACACCTACCACTATGCCTGGGGTGGACACTCTGACATCGACCTCATGGTGGACGAGGGCGGGCTCTGGGCTGTGTACGCCACCAATCAGAACGCAGGCAACATTGTCATCAGCAAGCTCCACCCGATAACCCTACAAGTCATCCAGACCTGGACGACCAATCACCCGAGGCGCAGCGCGGGGGAGTCGTTTATGATTTGCGGGACATTGTACGTGACCAACGGCTACTCGGGAGGGACAAAAGTCTACTACGCCTACCACACCAACTCCTCGACGTACGAGTACATTGATATTGTTCTGCAAAACAAATACTCGCATATCTCGATGCTGGACTATAATCCAAGAGATCGCGCACTATATGCCTGGAACAATGGACACCAGGTGCTCTACAACGTCACTCTTTTCCATGTCATCCGCTCCGAGCAGCTGTAACCATGGAGAGCTGATGGTAGTAATGGGAAATGTCTAAGAACTAACATTGACGGACAGATTGGGAATTAGTTTGGAGAATCTCAAAGAGGAATGAAAAACTGAACCCAAAAACAATCTTTGGGAATTTTCTTCAACAGATTGTTTAAAAAAAGTTATGCTGAATGGAAAAAGTACTTTTATGGAACTATAGACATAAGAATGAAAGATAAAATATCCAAACAATGAACGGAATGCCAAAAACAACAACAGATAAATGAAGCCACGCCTTTCTTTTATACATAAAAATCCTTTGTAGATGATTGTCCAATCTGATGCTTTCCAGTAGCACTTAAAAGACATTTATCTATGCTTTCTGTGCATTGAAGTGGGGGGATGGGAAATGAGTTACGGACTAGGAGCCAACATGGAATACTCAGCCCATTCCTCATTAATCGAGCGTGTGCAGGAAAATCGTTGGTGCTTTACTCTGCAAATTCACACGGACAGCTACTGCAGTCTGTGCTATATGACGAGCCCAACTTATGTGTGCTTTGCAGAGCTAATTTCTTTCGATAAGGAAAATCTCATTTAAAAAACTTGATTGGCTGAAGGCGCTGACTGTTGATAGCTCTGTTGTTGTTCAAAGAACTCTTGTGAGATTTTACTTGAACTTCTCTGCGATTAACTTCTCTAGACATGGTCACACCATATCATGATATTAATAATGAATAATGTAGCACCTGAGATCAAACCAAAGCATGCTATTAAGAGATAGTCCACCCAAAAAATGTTATGTCATCATTTACTTACCATCATGTTGTTCTGTATGACATTTGTTCTTAAGTGAAACACAAAAGGAGATGTTAGGTAGCATGTTAGGAATATTCAGGGTTCAATACAAGTTAAGCTCAATCGACAGCCAGCATATGTGACAATATTGATCAGACAGACAATGTTGTGTTACGACTCATCCCTCCTTTTCTTGAAAAAAACTAAATGCAAAAATCGAGGTTACAGTGAGGCACTTACAATGAAACTGTGAGTATTTTAATGTTCGAAAATGTACTTGTATTGTAAGTGCCTCACTGTAACCGAGAAAGAGGGGCAAGTCAAAATTAATTTTTGTGGTGACCAATATTATGCCACAAATGCTGTCAATTGAGATTGGCTTATGTTGAACTTTCCATGTGGAGGGTTAGGGTTCAGTGGAACCATACATTTTGCCTACAATCTCCTTTAGTGTTTCATGGAAGAAAGTATAATGGCAACATGAGGATAAGAACATTTTCTTTTTGGGTAAACTATCCCTTTAGGGGAAAATCCCAACCTGAACTCATGACTAATTTAAATAATAGTGCGAGTTGGCAAAATCGTAAGAAATCATAAGAGTTGGCTCGTGCAAACACTAAGACTTTTACTAGAATAGAGAAAAACATACTAAACAATGAACAATGTTATTAGGATTTTTCCTAATTTAACTTCTAACCCAAACCTAACCATAAAGTATAAACCCCTTTACTCAAAACCATGATTTTAATAGGAAAATTACTTTTGCGTTCCATGGATAGATAGAAAACATAGTGGTTTTAACCGAGACGAGGGACAGGTTATTAAAATACATCAAGTATTTGTATTGCATAAATAAATAAGGAATGAGTAACCAAATTTGCTCACTTTCTATCAGGAAGACTCGCAGACTTGAGTGAAATTTAAGATGACATTTATTTGATGAATGTAAAACAGAAATTTAATGTCTCTCTTTGGCGTCTGGCGGTATGACAAAGTTGTACTCGGAACTGTCATATCCTGCCGGAGATAGGAGGCGGGGCGAGGAGCCTACCCCCATGCAGGACGGGACTCAACTGGTGGTGGTGGGGTGGTGAAGGTTGCCGTGTTAGGACACTGAAACAGCAATGTGATAGATTGTGAGCAGACTTAATAAGCAATGGCTTACATGTGATTGGCTGGGATTTACCCAGCTAATGGTGCGATGATGTACAGTTGCTAGTCTTCCCGCTAGAACTATGCTGCACTTACAATTCTTATATAAAGTATAAGTTATAAAACATAGTGCTGATTAGGAGGCTAGCTAAAATGTGATGCCTGTATCGTTTCGATTGGAAATACTATTAGCTGATTTGTTAGTCTCTATGGGAATAAAAGTGGGATCTTTTTCTTCAATCCAAGTCATACGACATCTCACGATTTCACCATTTTGCACGAAATATTTTTGAGTTGTCATGAGACTGTGTTGGAGAGTCCACACTGCCCTAAAAAACACCAACTTCCAATGATTGTTGGGTTTTGTTTGATCAGTATGTCAATTAAGTTGCCGTTTGTTGGGGCAGTCTAAATGAGCCTTTAAAGTCAACATGGAATCAATATTGCCTCCTTTCTGGAATTTAATGGACATTTTTACAATCAAGTCAATTCGCGATAGATAAAATCAAGTCCCGCCCTATATTTTTCTCATTAATTATCCTTTTTCACTCTGAAAAATGTCACGATACAGAAGGAAAATGGTGCGAACACTGATTAATGTTGACTTTAAACATTCTCTGGTGAGAATATCACCCGTCAAGCTAACAATACACACTTGTTGTGTTTGTAAATAGACATACATCGGCATCATAGTTTCTACGATACACGTCTGTAACAAATGTGCGAGGTGTTAATAACAGATGGTTCAGGTCGAATCATATGCTGATTTGTGTCTTCTAGTGATTTCTTGTGAAATAATTTTTTTCTTATTGCATGAAGAGTTTCTATCTGTGCAGGAGTGCTCAAAGGAATGTTTACCTGTATGATGCTGTACATCTGACTTATATGGGATCAGGGCTGGGGGGAGGAGTTTGTATAAGGGCACATATCATGGGAAGGAGTTTACATGTTTGGAGGGTAAACATGGGAATTTAAAAAAAATATGCTTGTTTATATAATTTGTTTTGAGTGGCTTGTTTCTTAACTCCCATTCTTGGTTTTGTAGCTGTATAGATAGTTTTTTTTTTTTTGTAATATAGTACTGTCTGCTTGAGTGATGCTTCAGTGTCCTTTTTTTAGTTTGATGGCATTAGGAAGCCACATTTTTCTCACAAAGTAAAAAAAAAAAGTCCATTACAATTTCAGAATGTAAAATGTCTCTTAAGACAATATAGCGGATGTCTAAAATATGAATATTAAACTATAGAAAAATCATTGAGCAGTATGTATTGTCAACATTATAACAATTATACTGTCTTATAAAGCTAATATCAGCTCTCATTCTTTATGCGCTTAGCTGGACATATGTTGTATTTGCAATACATTGATTCTTACCAATAAACTGGGGTTCTATAACCTGATGTCATCACTTGGGGTTGATCTTTGAGTGTATGTTCTGCCTAAAAGTTTGCAAAAATCTTCCCTGCTGTAAAACAGACATAAACATCTTGAACCAGCCTAAGATAGTTTGCTGGTTCCAACTGGTCACCCAGCCTGGCCAAGCTGGTCTTGTGCTGTTTTAGCTGGTCAACATGCTGGAAACCCCCTCTAAACCCCTACAAAAAACAGCAGACTAGACCATCTTGACCAGGCTGAGAGACAAGTTAAGACCAGAAACCAGCTTAGGCTAGTATAAGCTGTTTTTTCCCCCAGCAATTTTCGACACTGGTCTCCAGTATGGGTTGCTGGTCTAAGATAGTTTAAACTGCTACAACTGGTGTCTCAGCATGGCCAAGCTGGTCTTCAACATGCTGGAAACCCCTCTAAACCCCTAAAACACCTCTAAAACCAACAAACCAGACCTGCCTGACCAGGCTGGGAGATAAACTAGTTAAGGCTGGTTTAAGCAGGGTTTTTTTTCTCCATAGGGTTGGGCATTGGTTTCCAGTATGGGTTGCTAGTCTTAGATGGTTTAAGCTGGTTCAGTTGGTCTCCCAGCCTGGCCAAGCTTGTCTTCAACAAGCTGGAAAACCCCTCCAAACTGCACAAAACCCTTAAAATTAATACAGCAGACCAGACCAGTTTAGGATGGTTTTAAGCTGTTTTTTCCAGAGCAAGATTATACACTGGTTTTAGAGGGTTTAAGATGCTCTAACTGATCTCCCAGCATGGCCAAGCTGGTCTTGGGCTGTTTTAGTTGGTGAACATGCTGGAAAACCTCACTTACAGTAACCCCCAAAACCCCTCTTATGCCATCAAACCTGACAATAAAAGCAGTTTAGGCTGGTTAAAGCTGTTTTTAATGCAGGGTTGGGTATTGGTCTCCAGTATGGGTTGCTGGTCTTAGATGGTTTAAGCTGGCTCAGTTGGTCTCCCTGCCAGGCCAAGCTGGTCTTAAGCTCATTTAGCTGATCAACAAGCTGGAAATCCCTCCAAACTGGGTATTGGTCTTCAGTATGGGTTGCTGGTCTTAGATGGTTTAAGATGGACTTCTGCTGAATTAGCTGATCAACAAGCTTCAAATCCCTCTAAACCACTCTAAAATCAGCAAATTAGACCAGTCTGATCAGGCTCAGAGGCAAGCTAAGACCAGAAATGGCAGCTTAGTCTGGATTAATCTGTTTTTAAGAAGGGTTGGACAATGGTCTCCATTAACTGAGAATATAAACCAGTTTAGGCTGAGTTGGGCATTGGTCCCAGTATGGGTTGCTGGCCTTCAGCTGGTTTAGCTGATCAACAAGCTGCAAACTCCCCTAAACCAGCAAATAAGCTAAAACCAGAAAAGCAGTGTTAAACTGGATTTAGCTGGGGGTATTTTTTCAGCAGAGTTGGACAATGGCCTCCAGAATGGGTTGATGGTCTTAGATGGTTTAAGCTGCTCAAGCTGTTCACCAAGTCTGGCCAAATTGGTCTCCAGATGGTTTAGTTAGTACTGTAAACTGTCTACTGAAGACTAATAACCCCTCTACCCAGATGAAAATATGATGGGATATGATGGGTTTTCAATTCTGAATTGAAAACATTCATATCTCCAGCATTCTTTCTGGAATGGGCTCTAAAAAGTCAAGTGTCAATTCTCTCTCTCTCTCTCTCTCTCTCTCTCTCTCATCTCTCTCTCGCATCTCTACTCTTGCGTTTCCTATTTAGATAGCTCTTATCTGTCTTATAAGGGTCTTTACGGTCTATCTCAAAAGAAGAATGATAAATCCTCAATCTGCTAATTCATCCGATCCCTTCTCTCTTAAATCCTCCTGTTTCCTGAACCCCTCCCTCTTTCTCTCCTTTCATGTCTTTCCCCCTGTAAGCTGTCAGTCCTGTTATCCGCTCTTCCTCCCCTCCCCAATTGCCTTTTTCTCTCTCATTTAATGTTTCAATCGATGAATAAATGATTGTTTCTATTCTGAGCAGCTCGATCTGAGAGAGAGATTGTACAATACAGATTGAAAGAACAGGCATTCTGTGTGTGAAACAATATTCTGTCATTTGGATTGAATTTATCAACATCTGCCACACTTTACCTCTGTCAGCTCACATGTCTTTATCAATCACTCACTCTCTAACTTCCTTTGCATTTCTTTCATTTACCAGCAATGGCAACAATCTTTAGTTCATATTAAAGAGAAAGTTCACGCAAAAATTGAAATTGTGTCATCGTTTACTCACCCTAGCGTACTGGCTTATCTCAAATAAGGTTATACATTGTTCATTGCCAGTGCACTACATACTTTTCATACTTTTCTAGTAGTTCTGTGTGAACTGGGATTCAGCCCATCGTGACACACACGCGCGTGCACAAGTAGCCAGATTTCCGAGTGTGATGTCAGGCAGACTAATCTCTGCATGATGGTTTTTGCCAGACTGCTGCCTGACTAACACCTGGTCTCCTTATTATTCAACGGCTTTCCAGTTTGAGACCCTCGTGCACCTGTTGAGAGGGATTTCTGGCTCACAGCAGAGAGCAGGTGAGAGCAGCTGAAATATGAAGGCTGTTGATGCCACATCAGGATCAAATCTGTGACCTGAGACGACATCTAAACACACACACACAATTCTCTTTTTCCTCTCTTAAAGTGACAGACACATCCATCCGTTGCTATGAATAATCAATGAGCTCCATCTGTTCATATGAGACCTGAGGAATAGAGTGAAGTCTCTCACACACACCTCAAATAATGAGGTGAGAGTATATACATTCCTCTATACAGGTACGTGTATGTGAGTGTGGTTGTCGCTGACAAGATTAATTGATGAGAATCTAATCAAAATTACTTTTCCTGCAAATGGGTTTATCAATCTATAGAGGCGGAAAACATTAGCTTCATTTTTTATATACAACTTGTCCCTTGTGATGAGGTTTGTTTGTGTGTGTGTGTGCATTCCAAACCCTACAGATTGCGTGTGTGTGTGGACTACGAACTCTACAGATTGTGTGTGTGTGTGTGTGGACTACGAACTCTACAGATTGTACATATATGTGTGTGTATGCGCTTGTGTGTGTGTGTGTGTGCGTGCGTGTGTGTGGACTACGAACTCTACAGATTGTGTGTGTGTGTGTGTGGACTACGAACTCTACAGAGTGTGTGTGTGTGTGTGTGTGTGTGTGTGTGTGGACTACGAACTCTACAGATTGTATATATGTGTGTGTGTGTGTGTGTGTGTGTGTGTGTGTGTGTGTGTGTGTGTGTGTGTGTGTGTGGACTACGAACTCTACAGATTGTGTGTGTGTGTGTGGACTACGAACTCTACAGTTTGTGTGTGTGTGTGTGTGTGGACTACGAACTCTACAGACTGTATATATATGTGTGTGTATGCACTTGTGCACGTGTGTGCGTGCGTGTGTGTGGACTACGAACTCTACAGATTGTGTGTGTGTGTGTGTGTGGACTACGAACTCTACAGTTTGTGTGTGTGTGTGTGTGTGGACTACGAACTCTACAGATTGTATATATATGTGTGTGTGTGTGTGTGTGTGTGTCCGCTTGTGTGTGTGTGTGTGCCTGCGTGTGTGTGGACTACGAACTCTACAGATTGTGTGTGTGTGTGTGTGGATTACGAAGTCTACAGATTGTGTGTGTGTGCTTGTGTGTGTGGACTACGAACTCTACAGATTGTGTGTGTGTGTGGATTACGAAGTCTACAGATTGTGTGTGTCCGCTTGTGTGTGTGTTTGTGTGTGTGTGTGTGTGTGTGTGTGTGCGTGCGTGTGTGG
Organism: Xyrauchen texanus; assembly: GCF_025860055.1. NCBI lineage: Eukaryota > Metazoa > Chordata > Actinopteri > Cypriniformes > Catostomidae > Xyrauchen > Xyrauchen texanus. Next base: position 34,998,741 of record NC_068310.1, on the reverse strand, counting down.
ACTACGAACTCTACAGATTGTGTGTGTGTGTGTGTGGACCACGAACTCTACAGATTGTGTGTGTGCGTGCGTGTGTGTGGACTACGAACTCTACAGATTGTGTGTGTGTGTGTGTGGACTACGAACTCTACAGATTGTGTGTGTGTGTGTGTGGATTACGAACTCTACAGATTGTGTGTGTGCTTGTGTGTGTGCGTGCGTGTGTGTGGACTACGAACTCTACAGATTGTGTGTGCGTGTGCTTGTGTGTGTGTGTGTGTGTGTGTGTGTGTGGACTACAAACTCTACAGAGTGTGTGTGTGTGTGTGTGTGTGTGGACTACAAACTCTACAGATTGTGTGTGTGTGTGTGTGTGTGTGTGTGTGTGTGTGTGTGTGTGTGTGTGTGTGGACTACAAAGTCTACAGATTGTGTGTATGTGCTTGTGTGTGCGTGTGGACTACGAACACTACAGATTGTGCGTGTGTGTGAACTTCGAACTCCACAGATTGTGTGTGTGTGTGTGTGTGTGTGTGTGTGTGTGTGTGTGTGTGGACTACAAAGTCTACAGATTGTGTGTGTGTGTGTGTGTGGACTTTGAAGTCTACAGATTGTGTGTGTGTGTGTGTGTGTGTGTGTGTGTGCGCGTGTGTGTGTGTGGACTACGAACTCTACAGATTGTGTGTGTGTGTGGACTACGAACTCTACAGATTGTGTGTGTGTGTGGACTACGAACTCCACAGATTGTGTGTGTGTGTGTGGACTACAAAGTCTACAGATTGTGTGTGTGTGTGGACTTTGAAGTCTACAGATTGTGTGTGTGTGTGTGCGCACGTGTGTGTGTGTGTGTGTGGACTACAAACTCTACAGATTGTATGTGTGTGTGTGTGTGTGGACTATGAACTCTACAGATGTGTGTGTGTGTGTGTGTGTGTGTGTGTGTGTGTGTGTGTGTGTGGACTACGAACTCTACAGATTGTGTGTGTGTGCTTGTGTGTGTGTGTGTGGACTACAAACTCTACAGATTGTGTGTGTGTGTGTGCTTGTGTGTGTGTGTGTGGACTACGAAGTCTACAGATTGTGTGTATGTGCTTGTGTGTGTGTGTGTGTGGACTACAAACTCTACAGATTGTGTGTGTGTGTGTGTGTGTGTGTGTGTGTGTGTGGACTACAAACTCTACAGATTGTGTGTGTGTGCTTGTGTGTGTGTGGACTACAAACTCTACAGATTGTGTGTGCTTGTGTGTGTGTGTGTGTGTGTGGACTACGAAGTCTACAGATTGTGTGTATGTGCTTGTGTGCGTGTGTGGACTACGAACTCTACAGATTGTGCGTGTGTGTGTGGACTACGAAATCTACAGATTGTGTGTGTGCGCGTGTGTGGACTTTGAACTCTACAGATTGTGTGTGCGTGTGTGTGTGGACTACGAACTCTACAGATTGTGTGTGTGTGTGTGTGTGGACTACGAAATCTACAGATTGTGTGTGTGCGCGTGTGTGGACTTTGAACTCTACAGATTGTGTGTGCGTGTGTGTGTGGACTACGAAATCTACAGATTGTGTGTGTGCGCGTGTGTGGACTTTGAAATCTACAGATTGTGTGTGTGCGCGTGTGTGGACTTTGAACTCTACAGATTGTGTGTGCGTGTGTGTGTGGACTACGAACTCTACAGATTGTGTGTGTGTGTGTGTGTGGACTACGAACTCTACAGATTGTGTGTGTGTGTGTGTGTGTGTGGACTACGAACTCTACAGATTGTGTGTGTGTGTGTGTGTGTGTGTGTGTGTGTGTGTGTGTGTGTGTGTGTGTGTGGTTTGAAAGGCTTACATTACAGTATTGTCATTTGAACAACCCCAATATTGATTCTTAAAAGGAACATTCTGGGTTCAGTACAAAATAAAGTAGCTTGGCTTCCAGTTCCTCTCCACTAATCACCAATATTTTGAATTAACATTCCTTACAGCCATTTAGAAATTACAAATTTGTTCATTCTACCCATCCTGCAAAATGTCATCAAGACAAAAGAAAGCAGAAAAGTCGAGAATGGAAGGGGATGAAAATAGGACTAAGGCTAATCAAGCTAGCATAAATGCAGAAGTGCCGACAAACACAGATATTATGGAGGCCATAATGAAATTGAGCAGTTCTTTCAATACAAAGTTAGAGGTCCTCTCATCTACTCTATCAGACTTGAATGCATTATTCGCTAGTATTCTCAATGGAGTAGACATGACAGAGGCAACAAAATTCATGAAACCCACATCGAATCACTGGAGAAACAGTGTACGCATTTGGAGAACAAATGTGAGAGGCTAAAAAAAAAAGACCTGTGATTAAGAATAAAGGTCCTGATGACAAAACATTTGAATCATTGGCATAAAGGAAGGAGCTGAAAATGGTAAACCTACTGAGTTTGTGATGAAAATCCTGGCACAGGTGTTGGGTGAAGTGAATTTCAACAGACCAATTCAAGTTGACAGGGGACACCAATCATTACAGCCTCCAAAAGACAGCTGGTCTCCGGCTCTTATTGTCCGAGTAAGATGCAGATTCTGTTTTCCTTCCAAGTTCATTGTGACCATGAGGGACAATGAAACAAAGGTCTTTGATTCATCCGAACAGGCTGAAACATATTTACACAACACGGTGGAAAACTGGTGAAATAAAGAAGTTGCAGCGTTTGACTGCGGGGGCAACTAAAGAAGTAATTTGTGTTTATATATTCGACTTAGCGAAAAAGACTTGCAAGGTTTCATTTCAGTTTTATTTTGGCAAGAGGAGTGGTAAGCTATCTCAAAGTGTGGAATGCCATGTGGCATCAATGGCAAGATGCAAGTCTAGTTGTTGTATTGCTTGTGCACTGGAAGCTTCTGTCACCAAGACAAATTCCTTGTATGTGTAAGCATTCTTGGCAATAAAGCTGATTCTGATAATGATTAATTTGTTGTAGGAGTGGATCCATAATGGTAGTATGAGATGCAAAAGTTGGGGGGAGTAGGGTGGGAAAATGGACATTGTTCTAGTTCACAAGGTTTGCAACATTCAAGGCTATGGGAAGGCTAAATATTGTAAGTTTGAGTTGGGATGTTTAATGTAATTTGCTTAAAGAGCTCAGGAGAATTAAGTTTTATATTAAATAATAAGTAGCATAGTAAATGCTCATGGTGACAGCGCACTGAAGTGCGTGTACTCAGTAGCGGTTCTAGCTTGTTTGGCGCCCTGGGCAAAACCTGCTTCAACATTGCCCATATCGCCCATGCCTAAATCTGCCACGGCATGAACTTAATAGCCCGATGAAAAGAGGAAAGGTTTATGCTCATCTCAAGAAGTTGGAAGCAGAGATGGATGTCTCACTCCATGGATGTCTCAAGTTCACTAGTCAAACTTCTCTACCCATACTCTTATGCATACATAAGCAAACTATTAATGATAGGTATGGCAGGTATTTGATTGTATATGGTTAGATAAACTCATTATTCATTACTCTAGTGAATTTATATGGTCCCAATTTTGACGATCCTTCATTCTTTCAGAGTTTTCAAAATCTTGCCAGACTTTGCACATTCACATTTCATCATGGCAGGTGATTATAATTGCATGCTAAATGCTAGACAGGATGCAAAGCCTCACCGAGCTGTAAAAAGTAAACTGACTGTTGCCCTATATAATTATATGCAGAAGCTAAAACTGGTAGATAGCTGGAGGGCAATGCATCCCACTGACCATGATTTTTCATATTATTCTTCAGTCCACAAAACATATTCAATAATAGTTTTTTTTTTCAAAGCTATTACATTATGTAGTTTCAACACAGTATCATACAAGGCTGCTATCTCACCATACCCCAGTTTCTTTTCATTTGAAAATATGAGCAGAGGCAGTTCCGCTTTCTAAATTTGATAATGTGCTATTGAACAATGATGAAGGCAGTTATAATGGAAGATATTCTATCATATCAAACAGCCAAGAGTAGACAGGATTGAGCTAAACTGATTGACATTCTAGAAACAAACTTGGAGACAGAGTACAGATCAACAGGTAGCGAGGTCACTCTTAACCCTCATGCACTGTTCGGTCATTTTTGACCGGAATCAATATTTTTTCTTCAATAAAACCGGTTTCCTTTATCTGATGGGTATGAGACTTGGTGACTTTTCGTCCATTTGATATCTGAACACACACAAAGAAACTGGAGTTGACTCGATCAGTCTGTGGTAGAAAAAAAGTTACACTTTTACTGTTCCCAGTCAAAAGTGACCACCATTGAAAATGAATGGGAAACACTAAAAAACTGAAATTATTCACTATATAAAAAAATTTAAAAAACACACACAGACATGAAGGGGTGAGACTATCAAAAATCAAGAGTGCAAACCCCCCCCAATAAATACATAAAAAAAATCAGCCACATAAATTGGATGAAGCATTTGCTATATGAATAAATTTAAATTACAATAAAAATCAAGCAACAGAGTAAGTAACATCCTCACATCACTAATCTGTCATATCCCGCATCACCCAAGCTTCTAAACAGGTTCTCGCTCATTGGTTCAATGCCAGCTGCCCCCTCCGTTCTCTGTTCTTTTGCTATGCTCTTCCAGCGATGTCTATTTATTCCATCATAACCTTTGACCTCTGTCTACTCTGTTCCGGATAACTGCTGTTCTCCCTGAGCTTACAGCAGGAGGTTGAGCCTGTCCCACTGCCAAATTCGAGCACTCAGCGGTCTGGTTGTCTGTCTGGACAGGTTTATTAACAAACATGAGCCAGAGAAAGGATGTCCAAAACTATGAGCCATATATAAATAAATAAATCACACTCACTCATTTTAAGTGAGTTTACCTCATGCAGTCACACAGGTACCTGTGGTTTTGGATATAACCCTCTGGGTGTTTATCTATAGCTTACACCCCAGTATCAGTTCATCTATTTCTCTTCACATTCAGTCATTTTATTCACTCTCTTCTTGTTTTTTGTTTTTTTGTACCTGTTATGCCCGTTTTGTCTTATTTTCAACCTTTCTTTTGTACCTCCCCCTGCTGGTGGTCTGGACTGCCCTTATATCTCTCTCCAGCTCTCACTGCAACACAAACCAGCTGTTAGAGATAATTTCCCCCAGGTGTCAATCCTTACCGCTTTCCTCTCCCGGCTTCGCTCTCCACAGAACATCGCTTGACCACGCCCCCATCTCCACATTGAGATACCTTTATTTTTCTATTCATATATGAGACACCATGTTGATTAATATATTGCAGATCTACAGCCCTTAAAGCTAGAAATGTTGTGGTATCTCACTATTACACCTACAAACCATCAACATCTCTTTTAAAAAGTCCTGCTGTGAGATATAGTGGAAAATAGATTTCAATTCCTTGCTTTTTCTCTTTCTGAAGTATGAAAGAATATTGCTCTGTCATATTAGCACTGGGAAAATTATTAGAAAGAGAAGAGAGGGCAAGAAAGAATAAAAGAGAATGAAAATGAGTCAGCAGGAAAATCCTACGGTCCTGAGGTCGTTTCACTGCTGTAAATAGGATATATAAAATCTGAGCTTTCTGTTCTGTCTCAGATGTTGTGGAGCTACAAGCATGGTGACAAGACTGGTTAAAACCGCAATCAACTGAAGTCTGTATAAGGTCCTATTTATACCCAGTTTTCAAATGCATTTCAAACGCATCTCCAGTGACTGTTGTCGGATTTAGTTGAGGGAAGAGTGCCTGATTTCTTGAATACATACATCACTTACTATGTCACTGTGTTACTGCATGTTGATACTGTAATGTACATAAAAGATGGCACACTTTGGCTCCCAAACATATTTGAAAATGCATTTTGAAAATTGATTTTGAACAGAACCGGCTCTTTTCACACACTTAAAATGGATCTTAAATAATCCTAAAGTTTCCTAAAGTTCCGATACACTAGGATTTTCCCACGTGGCTCGACCGGCAGTGCGTTGTGTCAGCAGCCCGAGAGACCTGTGCTCGTATCCACGTTGAAACAAGGAAGTAATCACGTTCACTTATTCATTGATGAGTGTAACTTGGAGGTTGCTCTTTTCCCCGAAACATTTCATATTTACTCCACTAATGGTTAGGTTTAGGTTTGGGTTGGTTGGTAAAGTCCATGAAATATGCATTCTTCTTCAATGTATTACATCCTGTACAGCCAGGGCTGGATCGGCCCTGTTGTCGCTGTTCTTTTCTGCATATCATTGTGCCATTTTGTAGTCTGTTATGCATAACAGGGCGGCGGCTCATTTTAGCTTATCGTGGCCGACCCACCGGCCCGCTCTGTTCTCTGCCCCTGAACGGCCCCAAAGTGCGTCAGCCCACCGGGAAAATTCCTGGAATGCCAGATTACAAGTCCAGCCCTGTGTACTGTGAAAACAACTCACTTCAAAACTAGCTTTTTGCAACCTCTCACGGACATAAATAGGGTTCACATGTGCCTATATGCCACACAACACTTACCACTTTGGCCACTGGGGGCAGTGATTTAAATTTCGGTCAGCATGTACCGTTTTTTTTGCTAAAGAAAAGTTGACCTGCTGTTTCTGATTTCACTGTGAGATGAGGCTGAATTTTGGGCTTGACCTCTCCAGCCAAAGCAGAGGTTAGCAGAAGGGCATTCTGTTGACGTTCAGATGTTTTTATTGCAGTGTATTACAGATTTATGATATAAATTAGTCATAAACACAACCCTTAACAAGTGCTAATCTCTGATTTTTTGATTATGATAATGAAGACGAGACGAAAATAGCATTAATTTAAGCATACTGTTGACGAGATTAAAACAATACTGCAAGAAAGCACACGAACAGAAGAAAAAACTTCTAGAGAGAATTAATAAATATAGTCCAATATTGCAGTATGTTAGCGACTTCCCCGATTGAACTGTGTTAACGGAAATTGTTAAACACGGTCGGCATTATGAAGCACTTTAAAACAGGTTATCTAACTCAAACGCATCCTAGTCATACCTGTCAACACTCCCGTTTCACCCGGGAGTCTCCCATATTTCACACCCATCTCCCGTAATTTGTATGGCCCAAACCTCATTATATGAATAATCACATCAATATATTATTCCAAGGTTGTTCTGTTGCCAGATATTGTATGAAACGCGCCCTACTCCCACAATCGACACATCATACAAATTTCAACCCATTTGTGACCTCAATCTGGCAACCTACAACCCAGTTGCGCTGTTGATTTCTGCGCAGTTAGTAGACGCGGGAAGTTGAATGAAGAGTCACTGGTAGATGGGAGGTGAATACTCAGGTGGTACTCCAGCGGAAAAAAACTAAATATACATGTAAATTGAACAACAGCTGGACGGAATAATTTAATTTAATCTCGAATCCATATCGATAATGCCCACATCTTTTGCAAAGTGTGTCGAACTGATTTTAATATCGGACACGGTGGGGAAAATTACGTTACTCAGAACATTAAATCACAACGGCACAATTTGTATGTATTTAGACTGCTTCTGTTCTACCATACAGGTCTCCCGGATTTTGGTAACCAAATGTTGAGAGGTATGAGCCTAGTTATACATTAGATAATATATAAACACTATATACGCAACATGTATGTAATATTACAACTTACATCTGCCGGATGGTTAGTCAATAAAGTGAATGCGTAATTTGCGTTGCGTAACACGTTGTGAATACGCAGTTTCCGTAAAAACGCGGTCCACGCGATGCAATCTCATAATCAGGCTTAAACACGAAAATGAATATGTCTCTAAACTATGAAGCGTTCTGAAAAGTAGCTAATACTTAAGTCATTGTATGCCATTATTTATGGAGATCAGTTTTAACATTGTATTTTGTTGTATCTGTTAGGCTATATGTTTGATACATGTTTAAAAGTAATCCGGGGCAAAAGGCTCCTGGGGTAAAAGGCATATTTTATTTTAGTTTCTCCCAAAACTCTAAATAGCAACAGAAACTACTACAGCACTTTCCTAAACACCTTTTTGTCACTATTCACTGCAAAATGATCTTGGTCCATTAAATTATTGCATGCAATGTCTAAAAGTTGATTCTGAGGTAATTTGATCTAATATGAAAGTTTTTTTTTTTTTTTTTTTTACAATTTTGCAGATTATTGTAGCTAACGAGAATCCCTAAAATGATTGCATTTATTTTTTAGAAAAATTGCTATTTGTCTTTTTCTGTTTTGTTAAAGGTGATTTGAATCAAAAGTTTTTCAATAACTGTCCATTAAGTGAAAGGATAGCATTTGGGGCAAATAATAGGGCTAAAGGCTCCTATTAAACACATTGTTTTTCTTCAGTGCCCCCCACTGAAGAAAAATATATTTGCATAAATTGACAAATTTTGGACTATGACTATTGCCCCTATATCTACAAGGTATAGATATAGGGGCAATATCTTTTTCCTTAAGGTGTGCCTTTTGCCCTATTGTACCATATACATGTCTCTAAATGTTTGAATATTGATATTAAATATAATTCTGTGACAGTTTGATACATGTTTGTCATTTTGCACGTTATCGTCAACAAAAATATCTTATTTTCATTGACTGAAATAAAATGGTATTTTCATCAGAGTAAAACTGTCTAAAACTAATGAATATGACATGACAAAATATTGACTAAATTTAAAGGACATTTAAAGATTAAAACTACACTCACCTAAAGGATTATTAGGAACACCTGTTCAGTTTCTCATTAATGCAATTATCTAATCAACCAATCACATGGCAGTTGCTTCAATGCATTTAGGGGTGTGGTCCTGGTCAAGACAATCTCCTGAACTCCAAACTGAATGTCAGAATGGGAAAGAAAGGTGATTTAAGCAATTTTGAGCATGGCATGGTTGTTGGTGCCAGACGGGCCGGTCTGAGTATTTCACAATCTGCTCAGTTACTGGGATTTTCACCCACAACCATTTCTAGGGTTTACAAAGAATGGTGTGAAAAGGGAAAAACATCCAGTATGCGGCAGTCCTGTGGGCGAAAATGCCTTGTTGATGCTAGAGGTCAGAGGAGAATGGGCCGACTGATTCAAGCTGATAGAAGAGCCTGAAATAACCACTCGTTACAACCGAGGTATGCAGCAAAGCATTTGTGAAGCCACAACATGCACAACCTTGAGGCGGATGGGCTACAACAGCAGAAGACCCCACCGGGTACCACTCATCTCCACTACAAATAGGAAAAAGAGGCTACAATTTGCAAGAGCTCACCAAAATTGGACAGTTGAAGACTGGAAAAATGTTGCCTGGTCTGAAGAGTCTCGATTTCTGTTGAGACATTCAGATGGTAGAGTCAGAATTTGGCGTAAACAGAATGAGAACATGGATCCATCATGCCTTGTTACCACTGTGCAGGCTGGTGGTGGTGGTGTAATGGTGTGGGGATGTTTTCTTGGCACACTTTAGGCCCCTTAGTGCCAATTGGGCATCGTTTAAATGCCACGGCCTACCTGAGCATTGTTTCTGACCATGTCCATCCCTTTATGGCCACCATGTACCCATCCTCTGATGGCTACTTCCAGCAGGATAATGCACCATGTCACAAAGCTCGAATCATTTCAAATTGGTTTCTTGAACATGACAATGAATTCACTGTACTAAAATGGCCCCCACAGTCACCAGATCTCAACCCAATAGAGCGTCTTTGGGATGTGGTGGAACGGGAGCTTCGTGCCCTGGACGTGCATCCCACAAATCTCCATCAACTGCAAGATGCTATCCTATCAATATGGGCCAACATTTCTAAAGAATGCTTTCAGCACCTTGTTGAATCAATGCCACGTAGAATTAAGGCAGTTCTGAAGGCGAAAGGGGGTCAAACACAGTATTAGTATGGTGTTCCTAATAATCCTTTAGGTGAGTGTATAACTAAAACAAAAAAATGAACACTGCCCTAAACAAAGCAGGGCTTTTACAGATGCTTTTAAAACAAATGATTTATTATTTGGCGAAATCCTCAAAAACAACCTTCACAGAGTGTTGAAAGCACTGCCCACATAGCCATTTTCTTCCACTCTCTCTCACACACAAAAATGAATATAAATGTCCTCCTCCGCTTGCATCTCCGGTCCATCCGTTTCTCACAGTGTTATGCTCCAATACACCACCAAATCTCTCTCCATATCTATCTCTTTCTCTCACTTATACAAGTTCTTTGTGGATTGTATTGCAGGCAAAGACAGTCAAATGGAGACGCCTAAGAAAGGAAACGTATCCAGCTCTGTTGCAACCTTGCTGCCAATGTAGCTAGCAAGCTTCTCATGCAGCATTCCCAACTCAAATGGAACAGTTTTGAAACTTCATCCATGGTAATTCCATTAACAGTCCATCACTAAAAGCACAAACATCTTCTAACACTTGATTGCAATAGACTCTAAGATTAGCATGTCGCCAATGCTTTGGAAGCACACCTATAAAGCCAAAAAATGCTGTCTAAGTAGCCAGCTCACTAGATTTTCTCCTTTCATTCTCTTTTCTCCCAATGTAATTTGGCATATGAGCCTTAAACGACCCTTGATTCATACGAGCATGGTCGATTTAGGATATGCTATTATGAGAAAATAAGAAAAAGCCTGATGGGCTAAAAATAATTGGGTAAGAGGGTGAGAAATGGCTTGATTGTGTAATTAGTGTGAGTGTGTGTGTGTGTGTGTGTTTTTTACATAGCTCATTATCTCTCTCTCTTAGAGCCGTGGGTAATTACATTTTCTCCGATTCGTAAACATGAAACTCTCTCCCCAGACTAGGAAAGATAAAGCCGGGTTTAAAGAGTCGGATTTAGATTAAAGGGTTGATTGAGACCATTCCACACGATATTCTGTAAAAGCCATTACTCATTTTCCTGATAATGATCCTTCTGAAGTCTGCGAGAGTAAACCCCAGTAGCTCACTGAGGGTCATATTCCCAAATGCAGGGCAGATCCTTCACATATTATAATGATCAGATTTTGCGAAATCTATGTGTGTGAGAAAAGAAAACGGGAGAAAGAGAAGGACAAATAGATAAACAATTGAAAGAACTACATATTAAGAGAACAAGAGAATGATAGCTTGAACGATAGAACCATAAAACGGCTGATATAATGATAGCTAAAATGATGGAGATAGAGCGATAGATAGCTAGAATGATATCTAGATAGATACCTAGATCGGTAGCTAAAACAATAGCTAGAATTATAGCTAGATAGCAAGAACGAAAGCTAAAATGATAGCTAGATAGAATGAAATGATAGCTAGAATGCTACAATAGACAGCCACTGTAGATAGCTAGATAGGTACTTCAAGGAACATTAAAAAAATATATACTGTGGTAGAACGATAGGTAGGTATTGTCTAATAGCATGGTATTACTGTGATGGGTTTCAAAGGTACAATTTATGGTAATATCATCATTTTTTCTGTAAGAAAAAGCGGAGACTTGCATAGGCTATGTGTGTTTAATTACATTTGGTACAATGGTCTCAGCCAAACACACAATGACTCAGTTTTTTTTTCTTATATAGTCCTAAAAGGGGAGAACATTTGAATATACAATATAATAATTTCTAAAGCAATGTTAAATTAAACAATGTAGTTCTGAATGTAGAATAACAGTGTTAGAGACTGTCAAGGAAAACTGAATGAGAGAGAGAGAAAGAGATTTAGTGTGTTGTGTATAACACCCTCAGAGATCGATGGTCCAGCGGTGTTGCGGGACTTGAACATTTATATTCATTCTATTGTTTGTGTCTATGTGAGAGAGAGAGGCATATGTCATCTTGATCAGATTTTCAGTGAAGAGCGATTCAGTCACGTGATTTTCCCTCAGAAATGTCTCTCTGAAAGAAATAAACAATTAATTTAGATTTTAAAAAATAAATACTTTTCAGTTGTTTACAGTTTATGTGGTTCAGTGCACACGTCTGTGCATTTGCATGATTGCCTGTTTGCGTTTGGAAAAACATGAAAACAGAATTCCAGAGGAAACACAATGCAATCACATTAACAGACTAACGCACACACATCCCTTGAGCAATCTCTATCTTTGTGCATCTCCAAATCCGATCAAACCAGATCACAGTGGAAAGATGGATTCAGTTATCTCTTCATTCTTGCTCACGGACAAACATTAAAGTTCACAGTCACTCTCTGTTTCAGAAAGACCAAGAGGAAGAGAAGATCGTCAAAAACTAATTTCACAAACGCGAAATGAGCAAATAGTTTATTTATCTTCAGATTTCCTCCCTGTTTTGAGTGCTTCAGGATAGGATATGCTAAAGAGAGCAAGAGTGTATTCCAAGATTGAGGTGAGAGAGAATACAAAATTCCTCCCATGATCATTAAATAATTTAGTGACACTGCTCGACTGATCATTAGAGGAATGGAACAGAGTGGCAGAAAGGGGGAGGGGGCATGGAGGGGGATAACAAGGAGATTGTGGAGAGACAGGAGCACAGACAGACAGGAAGGAATGCAGGAGGGAAGTTGGGTGTATTGGAAAGAGATCCGTTGATCTGGTCAGCCTTGGTCAGGGTCTTTGGAGGTCTGGTTATTTGCCTGGGTATTGGGAGTCTGAGATTGTTGTGGGTCTTAGAATGTCTGGTCTTGTCTTTAACTCTGCTAGACATGGCTCTCATAATTTGGATTTCAGCCTCGAGAGGTATGGTTTCGGTCTGGTTCTGTGGGGCTCTGGCTATTGGTCTGGTTTTCAGTCTTGCACATTCTGGTCTTGAATGCACTCCGCTTTAAAAATAGATCTCATAGACTGATCTGGATCTCAGCCTCGAGAGTGTAGTCTTGGCTGAGGTCTATGGGGTCTGGGTTTTCGAGGGTCTGGTCTTGACACCAATCTGCTAGAAATAAATCCCTTAGTCTGGATCTCAACCTTGATGGGTCTGGTTTTGGTCTTTGGGGTTCTGGCTATTGGCTTAGGTTTAGGTCTAAGGGTGGGTATGGTATTGATCTGAGAGGGTCAGGTCTTGAAACCACTCTACTTGAAATCAATCTCTTAGTTTGGATCTCAGCATCAAGGGGTCTAGTCTTGGTCTGGGTCTCTGGAGGTCTGCTGTTGGTCTGGTTCTTGGAGGTCTGGTCTTGACACCACTTTGCTAAAAATTGATCTCTTAGTTTGGATCTAAGCATCAAGGGGTCTAATCCTGGTCTCTGGATGTCTGGCTTTTTAGTCTGGTAATAATCTTGGTCTAGGGTTTAGGGGGGCTGGTATTAGTCTGTGTATTGGAGTGTCTAGTCTTGACACCACTCTGGATCTGGATCTCAGCCTCGAGAGTGTAGTCTTGGCTGAGGTCTATGGGGTCTGGGTCTTGGAGGGTCTGGTCTGGACTCCAACTCTGTTAGAAACATCTCTCTTGGTCTGGTGGGGGGACAGTGGTGGGAGAATGAGAAAATTGCAGAGAAAAACAGGAAGGAATGATGGAGGAAGGTGGGTGTCATGAAGAAGTGTAACTTGGAGGCAGAAAGAGAGAGAGAAAACCAAAAGATGAAGGGAAATCTTCCCGTTATAGAAAGAACTTTTCTTTTGTCCTCTTTGAACTGCTGCTGTGTCTAAGGGGAATAGAGCAAGTATGTGATGAGAGTTTGAATGTCTGCATTAATGAAGTTGAGTCTAACATGATTCAGATTTCTTTGTCCTCCCCCAGAGTTTGTTCTGGGATTAATTAGCACCATATATGTAGAGATAAACTTTCATGTGTTTTTCCAAAACTTACATTGTGGAAAAGACTATAGTCAGGGTAGACATTTTCATTAATTTATTCATGGCAGGTGCTTTAACCCAAATGACATAAAGTGCATTAAAGCTATACTGTATATATTTTCAGTATGCATGTTCCCTGGTAATTAAACCAATGTCCTTTGTCATTGCTAGCTCCATAATCTACTAGAGCTACAGCATATTACATATTTCTCAATCACTTTGGCTCAATTCTCGAATTAGAATAATTATTTTCTAAACAATAAGTTCAAATCTCTGAACAATTACTTTCTTGTTCATTTAAGCAAATTGCACGTGTTTTGGCACATGTATGTAAAAGTGTAAGTACAATTGTCTACAATGTGCACAATAACTAAATGCACATGGCTTGCTGATCAAACTGAGTTGATTCTCAGTGAAATTGTCATACTCTGCACAACTTCTAAACATTCTTTCATCATGTGAGCCATCACATGCAAAATGATCCATTAAATTATCAAAATCTGTCAGACATACATCAGCGGATCAGAGGCAGTCATCCAGCCCCTGGCGGACGGAACGCCCTGCCGCGTTCTCGGGGAACAAAAGGGGGTCTGCCCCGCCCCTGGCAGCGGTTCTCCCGCTCCAGGCGGTCGGCAGCAAGCCCCTTCCCGCTCGTGGTCCGTGGTCTCAGTCCCCGCCGTGTTTCAGCGGCTGGTAGGGGCCCTGACCGGTCGATTAGGAGCCCCTTCTCTTATTTATGTCCAGTATATGTCCGCTGTGTATGTAGGTATATATATATATATATATATATATACACACACAGTGCATCTGGAAAGTATTCACAGCGCTTCACTTTTTCCACATTTTGTTATGTTACAGCCTTATTCCAAAATGGATTAAATTCATTATTTTCCTCAAAATTCTACAAACTATACCCTATAATGAATAATAACCCCATTTGTTTGAAATCTATGCAAATTTATTAAAAATAAAAAAATCACATGTACATAAGTATTCACAGCCTTTGCCATGACACTCAAAATTGAGCTCAGGTGCATCCCATTTCCACTGATCATCCTTGAGATGTTTCTTAAACTTGATTGGAGTCCACCTGTGGTAAATTCAGTTGATTGGACATGATTTGGAAAGGCACACACCTGTCTATATAAGGTCCCACAGTTAACAATGCAGGTCAGAGCACAAACTAAGCCATGAAGTCCAAGGAATTGTCTGTAGACCTCTGAGACAGGATTGTATCGAGGCACAGATCTGGGGAAGGATACAGAAAAATTCTGCAGCATTGAAGGTCCCAATGAGCACAGTGGCCTCCATCATCCGTAAATGGAAGAAGTTTGGAACCACCACGACTCTTCCTAGAGCTGGCTGCCTGGCCAAACTGAGTAGATCGGGGGAGAAGGGCCTTAGTCAAGGAGGTGACAAAGAACCCGATGGTCCCTCTGACAGAGCTCCAGCATTTCACTGTGGAGCGAGGAGAACCTTCCAGAAGAACAACCATCTCTGCAGCACTCCACCAATCATGGTATGGCCTGTATGGTAGAGTGGCCAGATGGAATCCACTCCTCAGTAAAAGGCACATGACAGCCCGCCTGCAGTTTGCCAAAATGCACCTGAAGGACTCTCAGAACATGAGAAACAAAATTCTCTGGTCTGATGAAACGAAGATTTAAATCTTTGGCCTGAATGGCAAACATCATGTCTGGAGGAAACCAGGCACCGCTTATCAACTGGCCAATACCATCCCTACAGTGAAGCATGATGGTGGCAGCATCATGCTGTGGGGATGTTTTTCAGCGGCAGGAACTGGGAGACTAGTCAGGATCGAGGGAAAGATGAATGCAGCAATGTACAGAGACATCCTTGATGAAAACCTGCTCCAGAGCGCTCTGGACCTCAGACTAGGGTAAAGGTTCATCTTCCAACAGGACAACGACCCTAAGCACACAGCCAAGATAACAAAGGAGTGGCTATGGGACAACTCTGTGAATGTCCTTGAGTGGCCCAGCCAGAGCCCAGACTTGAACCCGATTGAACATCTCTGGAGAGATCTGAAAATGGCTGTGCACCGACGCTCCTCAACCAACCTGATGGAGCTTTGAGGTCCTGCAAAGAAGAATGGGAGAAACTGCTCAAAAATAGGTGTGCCAAGCTCGTAGCATCATACACAAAAGACTTGAGGCTGTAATTGGTGCCAAAGGTGCTTCAACAAAGTATTGAGCAAAGGCTGTGAATACCTATGTACATGTGATTTTTTTTCCTTTTTTTTTTCGTTTTTTATTTTTAATACATTTGCAAAGATTTCAAACAAACTTCTTTCACATTGTCATTATGGGGTATTGTTTGTAGAATTTTGAGGGAAAAAATTTATTTAATCAATTTTGGATTAAGGCTGTAACAACAAAATGTGGAAAAAGTTAAGCGTTGTGAATACTTTCCGGATGCACTATATTTTATATACAGTGGCTGCACGTGATAAGGATGCCCCCATGTTGGCTACCCCGCAGAGTGCTATATGGCCAGCTACATCATGTTCGATGCTCAGATGGAGGGCTGAAGAATTGCTATAAGGATCAAATGTAGATTGCCTTGAGGAAGTGTAAGATCAGACCCGAGGACCTGGAGTATGTTGCTGCTGATTGTACCATTTGGCGACAGCTTTGTAGGGATGGGGCTTGTATGCTGGAGATGGAGAGAACAACCAGAAGACAACAGGAGAGAGCCAGGAGACACATAGCCTTGGTTTCCATCAATACCACTACTACTACCACATATATATGCCCAACCTGCAATAGAACTTGTGGGTCCAGGATAGGACTGTTCAGCCTTCAAAGATCTCACCGTTATATAGTGGACGTCATCATCGGATTTCGCTGGACAAATGAAGAAGGATATATATATATATATATATATATATAAAATAATATATATTCTCATTCATATTTTGGACTTTTTTTTTTAGCCATCAACACTAAGGTAAACCTTTTGAATGGACTGTACATCTGTGTATCCTTCAAAACCTCGTTTTCACTTGCGTCAAATTAAATATGGGTCTACCTTGACTAAGGTCTATACACACACCATAAAACAGACAAAGCTGAACTCAAAAACAGAATTACTTCAGGAAAAAATAAATTGTACATTATTAGCCTTCCAACATCTCCCAAACATCTTACAAATCTCCACTTTGCAAACCAAGTCTGGAGATCTAAAATGGTCATAAAGGTTTTAGGTCTGATACCAAATGAACCTAGAGAAATATTGTCCTACCAGATCAGACCAAACCACTACTGAGCCCTTGAGTAAAGCACTTAATCACAAGCTGTTCCGAGAGGAATCTGGTACACAGCATGACATACAGTAAAACCTTGCATCTCACCCTTCAGAGGTCTTGTTCTGGTCTTTGGGAGTCTTATATTGCTCTGGGTCTTGGAGGGTCAGGCCTTGACTCCTAACTCTGCTAAGGATCTCTAG
Organism: Xyrauchen texanus; assembly: GCF_025860055.1. Taxonomy (NCBI): domain Eukaryota; kingdom Metazoa; phylum Chordata; class Actinopteri; order Cypriniformes; family Catostomidae; genus Xyrauchen; species Xyrauchen texanus. The sequence continues at coordinate 34,981,591 of NC_068310.1, read as the reverse complement.
GACTGGATCTCCACCATTACTGGTCTAGTATTGGTCTGGGTGCAACAGAGTCTGGTACTGGTCTGGGTTTCAGGGGGTCTGGATTTGGTGTGGATTATAGAGGGTCTGAAATTAGTCTTGGTCTTGGAAGGCCTGGTGTTGACTCCAACTATGCTATAAAGAGATATCTTGGTCTGATTCTAAGCCCTGCGTTTAGTCTTGGTATGGGTTTTAGAGGGTTAGGTATTGGTCTAGGTCTTGGAGGGTTTAGTCATGACTCCATGTCAGCTACAAATGTTAAACTACTAAAAAGCAATCTATTAAAAGATTTAGCAAAGTGAAAAGAAAGGTACAGTATATGCCCTTGTGGGGAATACCATTTGCTTTCAATATAACAACATCTAGGTCAACTCCCAGTGTGGAGATTCCAGAGATTGTTTGAAGCTGTTCCCATGTTTCTCCACAGTGATGGTTATAAAAAAAAACAATAGAAAATAAAGGCCATGCTTAACAGAACAAAAAATAGCAGTATGCCTAACTGGGGTCAGAGATAATGGTGTGAAACCAGAGTTCCCATGGCATCTACTGTATTTGACAAACTTCGTATTAAGAGTGATTTATATAAGGGTGAACCACATCTCAAAATCCCTCCAGAGATCTTCAGCTCCAGCCCTCGGTCAACACTGTATCGAGACCTTTATCACCAGAACTTCATTCCTTTGCTGTTCTTGGTGGTTCTCATTTAGACAGGCCTGTTTGATGTTATCGTTGACAGTGAGACTGTGCACACTACAACTGATGTGTATGTCTTTCTGCTGTCTCTCTTTCTTTCTCTCCTTCCAGGGGTTATCTCTTGCAGCATTTTAATATTTAATGTACAAACCATACAGCAGATGGTACCATAAAAAAGAGCATCAATATTTGATGCAAACTCTCCCCAACTCTCTCTGTTCTCTTTTTATGTTAGATTTCTCGGTTGCTCTTCCTCATGATGAACTGCTTTTCATTAGATTGTCTGTATTGTTAGCACTGGTTTTGTGTCACATGGTGCCAATGCATTTGTGTTGGTCATGAGAAATTAAACCTTTGTTGACAGTTATGGCACCAATAGTAGGAGAATTCACAACCCATGAGTAATTTACATGAATTGTTTACCCAAACAATGAACAAAAGGAGGCAGGCAGCACTTTTACATACAATGTATGCTTTTCATTCAAGATCTGGTGAATTGATCCTCCTGTACCGATCTCAATGCATGTTAGTAGCGAACCAAACTATTGAGCATCTAATTCTGAGATTTAGTTTGTATTTTTGAGAGCTAAAAACGGTAGCATGTCATCAGCCCCACATGTGCCATGTGTGTGAGACAACAGAGCACCGCTTATTTAATAAAGTACACTTTGCATAAAACAATATATTTATTTATTAACGCAGCCTTTTTAGACTCCCAAAGCTATCACATGTCTTCAAGAGACTTTAAATAAAATGCACTAGTCACATAGACTACTTAAATAGTGCTTTTATTTGTGGCAGGGTGAGCAAGACACAGACACAGTGGGTGTGGCCTCAGGCCACGGAGAGGCATTTATTCAAAATAATAAAAGAGGAGAGAAGGGGAAATAAAGTGTCCAGAGGGGAAAGTGTCCAGGTATAACAGGTGGGGTCCTGTGGTCACGATACTCTTCCCCTCCTTGGTCCAGGGTGCGAGGGACGGTGGCTTCATCCTAGTGGCTTGTCTTACCTGGGCCGTTGTGTGTGAGGGGAATAGCGGCCTGGCATTCTGGCTCATCGGACACAATGCATGCTCCAGTCCACAGTGGCTTCTGAAACTGCAAGTACGGCATCATGAAGGGACCGGTCTCCAGAGGATATGTACGCTTGGTTTTTAAAGGCAGTGGTGATGAGGCTCTTCATTGACTTTAGGTACACCTCATCACGCGCTGCCAAATGAGGGAAAAGTCATTGCGATCCTCCTCTTTCCTGTTCACTCACGTCAGGTGCCTTGGAAGAGCGGCTGATTCAAAGAGCGGGCGTCGCTGGCGTCAGAAGATGAGTTTGTCAAGTAACATGGTCATTTTATGGCATTTTTGGAGCTTGACAGAAATGACCATAATTAACACACAGAATCAAATTTGGATCGGGCTTGTCATATCGAAACCTGATCCAGTTAAAAATCTCTGTATCAGAGCTGATACTGATCCAGATATTGGATCTGTGCATCCCTAAACAAGACATAATCTTATAATCTTAATAATATTTTGTAATTGTCAGTGAATTTATACCTGGTGGGAGTTTTGACACCTCGTTTTAGAAGAATCGAATGAGATTCTAGAGCTAGAGTGAAGAGGAAAAATTGCATCAAGTTGTATGGACTACTTTTATGATGCTTTCAATGGCGATCTTTCGTTATTTTTGGTGCTCGATTGTCGAATGTCTATACACTTTCATTATATAGAAAACCAGTGTGCATTACACTTGTCAACATTTCTGCTTTGGTGTTAAACTTAAGAAATTAAGTCATACGTGTTTGGAAAGTCATGAGGGTAAATGATGACAGAATTCAAATTATTTGGGTAAACTACTACTGGGTAAATATTTGTTGATGTTATAACACCATTGGTGGGATAATTCAAGCCTCGTTGGAGCACTTTTTTTTTTTCTTTTATCAATGTTTTGCTTTTAATTAAAGCTTTTTTGTGAGTGTCATGTCTTGTGTTTCTTAATGCTGCTTGTTTAGTGCACTTGAAAAGCCATCAGAAGTCTAATCAAAGGTGAGGCAGAGCATAGGAAATAATTCATTTGCATCCTTATTAAGATGCAAATGCGGCAGACCCCAAGTGGCAACCATAGAACAACATGGAGACACGGCCACACCTCGGATGTGGATGATTGAAGACTTGGATTTTTTCCTTTGACTAAAGTAGCATGAAGCAGAATTAGCACACACGCACACATATTGGCAAAGCTACACTCTTATCACCCGTTAACATCCACCATGCTTCTGATCACGAAAGCATCACAGTGTACTTTAAATGTATATATGCAAATACACAATGAATTCACAAAATGTAACTGTGATGTTTCTATGAAAATTATGATAAATATACATTAGATTGTATTAAATTCACAATACCGTACACATTTGTATGTATAAATGCCAAATGAATAAATGTAAATGTAAATAAATCATGCTCTCTTACACGAAGCACGTTAGCGTATAGCATGACAAAGCATAACATGGCCTAGTCACAGCTAGGTTACACTCGTGCTGAACTATTAAACCAAGTTCACAGGGAATAAATCAACCAAACAGATTAAATAAAGATAAACTGAATCAACATACCTTTGACAAAAGTAGTATGAAGCAGAATTAGCACACACCCACATTGGCAAAGCTACACTCTCATCCCTGCATGGAAAAATACACATGAAAATGAGACGCTAAAAATAGCACGATTAAAAGCGCTATTCACATCAAAAGTTTGATGAATATATTTGTGCATGTCAATGTTAAGAGCCTACACACAATATTATAGTATCATAAGCACAATTAAACAGTGATTACATGTTAAATGAATAGTAAATGCAAGATATACATGAGAGCAAAACTAGCATGGCTTAACCCGTTAACATCCACCATGCTTCAGATAACAAAAGCGTGTGAGGAAGGGGTATAGCATCTTATAGCACCCACTAATAATAGACCCACCTACAACAACCAGTAGGAACCTCCAAAAGGAACCATAGAAATATAAAATAGATATGTTATCCCATACATTATAAACATGTTTTGCTGAAGTTAACTCCATACACAACATTTTATTATGACATATCAAATTGTTCAAAACAAAATTAAATATATTAAATCAACCGGCTACACAAACACTCTCTTGCAAGAATAAATCACAAATTGCTTTCCTTTCAAAGAGGCGTTTGATCATTTTAAAACAAGAAACGTCCAATTAATCATTCATTACTAAATTTCACAACATTTCTCTCAAACTAATAAAAGGCAGAAAAAGCTATTAATCAAAATACATTTTCCTTGAAAATATTTTTTTTAAAGAACAAACCACAAATTTGTAAGTGATGTGTATGTACTGAATGTAATCCTAATCCATGTATTAACTATTGTTATCATGTAAAATAAAAAAAATGATTGGTAAAAGAAATAATTTATGGCATGCAACAATCTAAGATGACCATATGTCCATTTTTTTGGACCTGAGCAAAGCGAACAAACATTTGTAGAACATGTGTTAGCACACTGAAACAGCAATGTGATAGATTGTGAGCAGACTTATATAGCAATGGCTTACATGTGATTGGCTGGGAATTACCCCGAGATGATGTACAGCTGCTAGTCTTCCCGCTAGAATTACGCTGCACTTACATTTCTGTACAGTTTTGGAGAGATGAAGATACAATGACTTGACGTAATACTATCAAGTAGGACATTGTTTTGTTTTGTGACAAAGAAGATATTAATGATATTTCTTATCATAGACCTTGGCCACACATGGTCCTGGATTTCACTCAGTATTTACATTAATTGGTACAGCCAAATGTAATATGATTATTTAATTAAACGATGCTTTAATTTTTTTTGTGCATAGTTAATGCATTTAGCCTACATTTATTTGACACAACAACTGTTTTCCTGTTGTGATATCAAAAACATGAATTGTATTTTTGCTTCTGAAGAGGCGATGGATAAATGCTGAATGCATTACATTAAGAAAGGAAATAAAAGCTACGATACACATTTCTGCAAATTAAAAAATTGAGAGGCCTATTAATTTAGTTGAGTCCAAAATATAATTATGATTAAGAACCTGCCAAAACATGGCATTGTATCTTATGGTTATTAAAAAACTTGCAGCTATCTGTTTTTAGGCCCTAGTTAGGGCACCTCTGATCTATAGGCTACATAGTTAAAATATTGGTCATTCTGATTTGTTCAGCTTTGTTCAAACTAGGTTTTTACATTTGTGGTTATGAGGCAAGAAGGATACTGTGAGTTGTTGACAGGGTGTTGCTATGTGGATGCTACAGTGTGGTTGCTCACTGGCCCAAGTCTCTCTGACATTCTAGTCTCTGGGTCGGGTCCCTCCTTCAATGCAAGTCTGTTGTATTTTTTCTGCATGTTTTAATGTCTGCAAGGACCAGGCAAATATCATAAGTGTGACTGCCTAATGTTATAGCACACCTCTCTTCTCAACAATCTATATGTTTTGAGGTATCATGCATGTCCAAAGCACAACTGGTGCAGGATGAATGACACAGCAAAGTTTTGACATTTGTTTAGGTAAGCAATAGTAGGCTACTAGTGATGACTGCCTTAGCCAGCACCATTAATAACCGTGGACTGCTGTATCTTATAGACATGGCAATGGGTCAAAACTGGGAGCATCAGTGGAGCACAATCACAGTTCTTTAATAAGATACAAATGGAAAACTCATTCTTTCATATGGATTGGACTGATGGTCCATTAGTGGATTGATGGAGATCAGCACTGCTTTTAGTTTTTCCTGTTGGCAATGAACAGATCCAGGGTTAGGGGGGAGGATTTGCACAGATTGTACATAATCTGGTACATCCTGGGCCAGTCACACAAAGGACCAATCAAAAAGCCTAATTTCACTCAGCTGGCCAATCAGAAGAATCATATACCATCACTGAACCAATCAGGATGTAAAACCCCTGCTGAAATAACGCAACAGCAGGAGAGACTCAACGAATACGGGTCAGATTAATTAAAGTGTGAAACAGACAGATGTTTGCACTATAATGAGAGCTTTAGTCTGTATTTAGTAACAAAAACGCTGCAGGGTTTTCATCATGTTGGAATTATTGTACTTAAGAGATTCTATTCAAAGCTCTACATGTCCTCAGAAAAGTGTTCATTTCTATGGCAATGTTCATACTGCTAAGTCGTTGTTGAAGGCAAAATAAATAAATCACTACAAAACAAATTCCCCTATATATGCACTTGCAAAGTATTTAAGAACAAAGAAAGTGTACCAGATATAATAAAATGGCATGTCAAACAGAAACAAAATTTTCTATTGATCATTTTCCTCATTTAATAAAATTTTATTTCATATCAAATTATTTTATCAGCATAACAATTTGAGTGAAAAGCGGAATTGACAAGTTAAAATTAGTGTTGGTAGTTTTACATGACATCACAGTGGCTAGATGAGTTTCGAACTCAATCAATTTCATGAATGGAAATTCGTAAATGCAATGAAAACAAAATACAAAAGTTGGCTCAGTAAACATAATGTATGAAAGTAAATCAATTCTTCTGAGAAATGTGGATTTGTATTTTTTAGCATAACGTATTTTGCATTTATGTGTACAATGTGATATAAAGTGAACTTAAAGGGATAGTTCACCGAAAATGAAAGTTCCCATATTTACTCACCCTCATGCCATCCCAGATGTGTTTAAATGTCTTTCTTCAGCAGAACACAAATGAAGATTTTTAGAAAAATATGAATGGTGATCAGATGGTGATTTTTCATCCAAAAATCACAAAGTGAATATAAAAGTAATCCATTTGACTTAAATCCATGTCTTCAGAAACAATATAATAGTTGTGGGTGAGAAACAGAAATTTTTTTAAGTCATTTTTACTCTAAATCTCCACTTTAACTTTCACTTTCAGATGTGAAAGTGAAACTAAACTGCACCAAATGTGACTTTCAGATGTAAAGGTGAAAGTGAAAGTGGAGATTTAGAGTAAAAAAGGACTTCAATCTTGATCATTTTGTTTTAATCGGGTACTGCCATTAACAGTAACCCTCGGCAAACTTCAACAGTTAGTGGGAATTTATGACTTTCCAAAAAAGAAAAAAGAATGACATAAATCGTGATGTATTTAGGATATTGTAAGTAGACAAATGTACAAAATTTGTGACAGTGTGAAAAATGTTTCAACGAGACTTTACTTTCTAAAAGGCCACAGTGCTTAGAGAGCCCAAAGTTGAAGAAACATCCAGTTATGGTAATTCCGACATAACATGAGCACGGCATAAGACGGAAGTATGACATCATAGTGAATATATGCTATTTGCTAGTGTAAACTGATTCTTTCTATTCATTTTGTTGTTACTACTGCCCGTTTTTCACAGTGATAGATGATTGAGGAAAGCTCATTTCAAGAATTAGAGTGGAGAGGGAGCCATTCCATTATTTATACCATGATCAGTGGAACCATGTAAATTCCCATCCAAATCTACACCCTTGGACAGAGGTGCTACTACAAATTCATCCAGTGTAGCATTCTGGCTGTCGCTGGCAAACTGGATGGAGTCTCAGAGGAGACAGGAAAACAGAACCTGATCCCTTATTCACTCAGACAGACGGCGGGAGAGAGTTTATCCGGCCAAGCATGTGACAGTACAGCACTCAACGTCCTGTTGAAGAACATTTAGAGTCTGATTGACTAATCCAAAATCACTTCAACAAATGAATCAAATATAGGGCCTATCAACAACAGAAATTGGCTCGACAGCATAGACAACTAGAGTATGTGTATGAGTTGTGTGTGGAGTGTCATTGCTATGCAGTTGCCAATGTGCTCAGTGATGTGTTTTTCTTAAATAAAAACAAACGCATCACAGATGCACCCTAAAATAAGTTGCATAATGTGTTCAATGTGTTCTTCTAATGACTTGTAAAAAGCATTTTTTTACATATACACATTGTATATACACTTATAATTATTACATCAGTACTGTATATGTCACCCACTCTTGTATCAGATGATGCATGCAATTTTTTTTATTCCCTTTTCTCCCCAATTTGGAATGCCCAATTCCCACTACTTAGTGGGTCCTAGTGGTGGCGCGGTTGCTCACCTCAATCCAGGTGATGGAGGACAAGTCTCAGTTGCCTCCGCTTTTTAGACTGTCAATCTGCGCATCTTATCACATAACTCGTTGTGCATGACACCATGGAGACTCACAGCATGTGGAGGCTCATGCAACTCTCCACCATCCACGCACAACTTACCACTCGCCCCATTGAGAGCGAGAACCACTAATGCCGACCACAAGGAGGTTACTGCACGTGACTCTACCCTCCCTTGCAACCGGGCCAATTTGGTTGCTTATGAGACCTGGCTGGAGTCACTCAGCACACCCTGGATACGAACTCACGACTCCAGGGGTGGTTGTCAACGTCAGTACTCGCTGAGCTACCCAGGCCCCCTAGATGAACAGCTCATCGGATGACATTATATTGCACATCTACCTATAAAAAATGAATTGTGATTTCTTTAATATCTCATATTGAAAGCGGTATGCATGCAGCGAGCATTAAATTAGAATGAATACAAGAAACAAAGAGAAATGAAGAAAAATTAGAACATGATCAATGCGAAAGGCTGCAGTGCAGTCACAGTGCAATTTATCGGCATGTTTATGATTTGGCTTGTACAAACACATTAAGCTTCCAATAAAACTTTAATCAGTGGAATTGACAAACGAGCTGTCCTGGTACTGAATTTATTCTCGCACTAATCATTGACTGCGGACTTCAATCAAACCCATTTTCTCTCGACAGTGAGAAGTCGCCCAATCACAGCGCGAGGAGTGAGTTAATGCTGTTGGGAACCTGCCGATGCTCAAGGTTTTAATTTGACAGATGAACCAGCGACACCTCAGGAATGGTACGACTTCATCAATCAATTTCTACCTTGCTTTATTTATCCCTCTGTTTCATAAATGCGCAGCTGTCAACTGAAGAAGGGCAGCCCTTCAGACAAATGTGATTTGAATAATTAACATCTTTATCTTACTCTAATGCAAGTGGCAGAGAAAAGAAGAGCTTTCTGAGAGAAATATGATAGATCTGAGATTTAAACGAGACAACAATAAAAGAATCATGTTGCCATGTCTGTATATTGCACTGAATTTATTTGATAATCTAAAATGATGTAAAAAAATAAATAAACTCAAAGCTTTCAAATTCATAGTCTGTCAAGCTTGAAAATACATTGATTTCACTACGTTTATGCCTACGTGTTTCCTCCACTGATAAAACAAAACGCTCTCCATAACTGCAGTCTTTGGAAACGTTAGAAAACTGAAAATAATGTATATGTTCCAGGTCTTATTGTGAACAATTCATCGGTGCACATTATTCCAAATACACTCAGAAAAAGGTATTGTGGTACCCTTAAGGAGACGATATTGGATAATGTTAACCAAATGCCAAATAGCTACTTAAGCATCGCTTTATGTATGAAGTATTATGTGGGCGTCCTGAATATCCTGTTTTTGTGAATAGAATAAAAAGGAGAGAAAAGAAAGAAAAAAAGCATGTGTTTTACTGTTTGCGCACATGCAGCAATATTTGATCTGGGCCACATATCTGAGGGAGAGAAAACAAACAACAACAAATCAACAGTGTAACAAACATAGTGCTTTGGCCTGTACTTAGGTAGGCTGATTTATTCCCAATGTATTTAAAGGAGTAATTCACCCAAAAATGAATATTGTAATTATTTACTCCTCTTAACCCTTGTGCATTGTTCAAATTCACTACCCTTTGGTTATGTTCGTGGCTGAAAACAGCCACTACTTTAAACTGCTGTAAAAATCTAGACAAGGTATGTGCCATTACACATTTGTTACTACATGCATCCTATTCCTGTTAAATTTTACTTGAATTCATGTGCTTGTTAGAGATAAATTTAGAAGATACTGTTTGTGTTTTGACAATGTTTGCATGATTATTCTCATTGTTATGTGCAGCTTCAAAAATACTAAAAATAACAAGGTGAGTTCTCACACACTCTCTCTCTCTCTCTCTCTCTCTCTCTCTCACACACACACACACACCAACACACACACCAACACACACCCACACACACACCAACACACACCCACACACACCCACACACACACTTTAATATGCTATTATACTCCATATAACTCCATGTAAAAGCCAGAAACTAAGCTTTTTTTGCACAGGCCTATCTAAAGGGTTAATGGTGCCACGTGGTTATCAACAGTAAAAATTACAAATTTTACCTCTTCCCAACAGGAAAACCACAAACAATCAAAAATGCATGACTATATGGTGTCATGGCTTTGCAATCAAAAAATGTGGTTATAATGGAAGTCAATGGGGCAAAAACAGCCACGAAGAGTAAATGAGGGAGAAAAAGTTAAAATCTGATGCTGCACAAAAACTAACAATGCATCGAAACCAATGTTGTTTCTAATCTTTGACATGTCCAAGACTGTGATAAAAGGTAAAAAAAATCCAGTCCACAATCACATTTTATATTGAAAATACGTCATTTTGTATTTTTTTCCCCAAATCAGTGACATCATTTATGAATTTGGCAATTAAAGAGTTAAAATCCTGAATTTTTTTTAAACATTTAGTAGTTTTGAACAGGACTGAGGTTGATTAATAGATTTATGCAAAAAAAAATTTTTTTAAATATTTATCTGATAAATTTTTACAGCAGTTTAAAGTAGTGGCTGTTTTCAGCCACGAACATAACCAAAGGGTAGTGAATTTGCCCACAGTGTACTGTTGAGTTTTTGAAAATTTTCAAAGCATTTTCCTAAAATATGTGTGAAAATAAGATTTGTCACCAAAAATCATTCCATTAGCTGAAACACAGAGAAAGTTATGGCCAAAAAACGACTCAAAAAAACACCCTAGTGGCTGAAAACAGCCCGAACAGCACACAAGGGCTAATGTCTTTGAGCCAAAGCCATAAGACGTTCTGTCTTCCTTAAGTATTTTCTTCACATAGCTTTTTGCTTTATAATGAAGTGACTCCAAGCATTCAATCCACAAAAAGGACAAAATAACACCATAGAACCGTAATCATTATGACTAGTGCACTATATTTTAAAGGGTTAGTTCATCCAAAAATGAAAATTCTCTCATAATTTACGCACGCGTTCATGTGAGACACTCGACCCAACCGGAAGAGCAGCGCTGCTCACAACTGAGAAGGAGGAACGCTGTACAGAAGCTTCGTTGGTTTTGGTTTAGATCTGTATTTGTGTCTATTTGTTTACTCACAATGGTGCTTTTGTGTGCTTATCCTGGATGTCTCAACCGAGAGACTATCATGAGTTTACGTCTGTAACATGCCAATACGAATGTGTCACACAAGAGACCGTGTGAACTCCACACTCTCGTGAAGCTTACTTGAAGCGATGGCTTATAGTTAAGAAGTACTTAAATATTGATCTTTTTCAAACCAAAAGCAAACCTAAGCCTTTCGCTTTAGAAGACATGAATTTAACCACTGGAGTCGTATGGATGACGTTTATGTTGACTGTCTGTGAATTTTGGACCTTCAAATGTTGAATCACCATCCACTTGCATTTTAAGGACCTACTGAGCTGAGACATTTTTACATTTTCTTCAGATGTGTTCTGGTGAACATTGTTTAGGTGAACTGTCCCTTTAAGTATTCTGAAGCCATGCACTCACTATGTGATGAACAGACTAAAATATAAGTTGCTATTCTCTTCCAAATCAATTAATTGATTCTAGTATAAGGTGCTGAAAACAAATATACGCTATTCATATTCATTATGGCGAAAAAAAACACAAATTTAATGGAGCGACTTTCGTTTTCGTTTTCCCTTTAACCTTCCAGGCTCTTCTGGCTTCTTCTCTCTGCATTTCAATCAGTGCTTTAGATAATCTGAGCTCTAATAACTGTCTCACCTCTTTAACTTACAGCAGGTCGCTGTCTAATTCCAGCTAATGGGACGAGTAGAAACCGTGTGTGTTCGATGACATTTCAAAATGGCTCAGATGCTCCAAACTGCCATCAAAGTTTAATTAAGAACATCAGAGTTACGACTCAGGCTATGCAACGCACATTCTCAAAGGTGCACATTTGACCTGGGTGCAACATTTATGCCAACTATATTAAATACATAATTAAGAAACAAAATGAATAGGTCTACTTCAGAATCTTATGATTTCCTGGGACAAATATCTACTCATTTAGTGTAGTACTCAAGTATACAGCAAACTAACATAGAGTGGGGTCCAAAAACAAGCAAATGACTTTGCATTGTCCTAATTTAATATATTTTTCCATTACAAATTATATCAGCATACCAATTTGCGTGAAACATTGATTGAAGAATCAACATGAATTCCATCCACACGTTTTTTCTGCCATCCCCAAAAGACAAAATACTGTTTAAAAATGGCTGCTTCTGAACATACAGCTCTGGAAAACATTAAGAGACCACTGCATAATTATCGGTTTCTTTGGATTTAATATTGATAGGTGTGTGTTTGAGTAAAATGAACATTTTTGTTTTATTCTATAAAGTACTGACAACATTTCTCCCAAATTCCCCCCCAAACTATTGTCATTTTGATCATTTATTTGCAGAAAATGACAACTTGTCAAAATAATAAAGATGCAGTGTTTTCAGACCTCAAATAATGCAAAAAAAATATTCATTTTTAAACAACTCAATACTAACGTTTTAACTTAAGAAGTGTTCAGAAATCAATATTTGGTGGAATAACCCTGATTTCATGCATCTTGGCATGCTCTCGACCAGTCTTTCACATTGCTGTTGGGTGACTTTATGCCACTCCTGGCACAAAAATTCCTCATCTTCCTCTTGATCACGTTCAGGTCTGGAGATTGGGCTGGCCATGACAGGATCTTGATCCGGTGGCAGAGCCGCATTAATGCACGAGCTTACCTGGGATTAATGCATGGGCTAACCCCACAGCAGCAGGAGGGCCCCGAACTCCCGGGGGTATTTTCCCATCAATGTTATCAAGAGGGCACGTATGTAAACACGTTCAGTGCGAGACGCTGATGGAAACACAGAGAGTGTGCCCCGGGCCCCAGGAACACGTTAACGCGGCCCTGTCCAGTGGTCGTCCATCCACACCTTGATTGACCTGGCATGGAGCATTGTCCTGCTCCATGCCAGAGTTGATGAACATTGTCAGAGCAGAAGGAAGCAAGTTTTCTTCCAGGATAACCTTGTTGTGCATCCTTCACAGAGATTAATCTGCTCGATTCCAGCCTTGCTGAAGCACCCCCAGATCATCACCGATCCTCCACCTGGTCATCTAATGGTTAGACGGAGATCTGGAAAGGCCTTCAAGCCAAAGTGTCTCACACCCACAGTGAAATTTGATGGAGGATCGGTGATGATCTGAGGGTGCTTCAGCAAGGCTGGAATTGAGCAGATTATACTAAAATGAGCCTTTCCTGAAAATTGTTTCTAGCTTGTTAAAGTAGATCTGAAAACATATTCTGCCTCATAACAAGAAAACGATCCCTTAATTTAATAGAAATGTAAAATATATGCCATCAGCTCTGCTAATCAAAAGTACCATCCATTACAGTCCAACTGAGGGACCGAGAAAGACCTTTTTTTGTGTGAGAGCGGAGACAAAGTACATTGAACAAAAATTAATTGAATCAGCAGTCAAATACAAGGTACTGCATATTCAATATTCGTTTCCTGTAGCCCCAGCTTCCCTCGTCTCCCTCCCTGGTCTCCTGTTTGATCCCTTTTTCTTTTGTCTGAGCTTCATTAAAGTAGTTGTAATGGAGCTCTCAGCGGTGCTGAAAAAGGATATTGCTTCATTAACTCACAGTCTCGTGTCTGGAACTGTCCATGGTACTGACAAAACAGCCATCGCTGGCTTGGAACATCAGAAACATTGAAAGTTGATCCATTGTGCTGCAAAATGGTCATGAAAAACTAATCACACCAAAAAGAGAGAGGAGAGAAGATGAGAGCAGATGAATCCAAGACTCTCAAGTCTGCTAATCCCTCTGCCTTTCATTCAGTTTCATAGACATGGAAAGAATGCATTCTTTGATCATTAAGAATAAAAATAAAATGAGAATGCAAAATGTTCAAAAGAGAATGCTACCTTGCTTACTGCAGAATATGCACTATAAATAGCATACTATACCACTATATAATAAGCTATACTATTTAAAAAATAATTAGAGAAAAAGTATGCATCATGTAACGGTAAACTTTTCAAATAGTAGTGTCACCACATAACCTCACAATTGCTTGAATCTTAAAAATATATATATTTTAAGATTCACATATTTCAATTTCGTAATAAAATATATCAAATTGAATGGAGTAATCTTTAACCAAATAAAATAAATTATGTATATTTTAAGATTGAGTGTCCAAAATGTAATTTGGCTTTCAGATCAAATCAAATAATGAAAGGCATTGCAGCTGATATCGCCTCAGTTCGTTCATAACACTGGAAAAGGAAGGTCATTTTGGGTGCATTCACACAATGTGCTTGGGTCGTGTACAGTACAGCGCATTTTTACAAATGCTGTAGGTCATCAGGGCATTTCATGATTTTAAAAAGAGTATGAATGCATTCAGCTAAAAATTGTATGAGTGGTATGGTATTATGCCATTTAGAAACCAAACATGGCTGCACTTAAACTGAATGAGTAAATGTTAATACAGGTGGCATCCTCTTGAGTATGCGCTGGCCAGCAGGTGTTGTGTTATGATTGAATGACCCAGAATGAACCACAGCTCGAGTACACACACTTCAATAACATAGTCACAGATCTGTAATATTTCCCTTCACTCAACAGAGAAAATGAGATTGCTGCTGGTTGTTTTTGCAGTCACTTGAAAGAGAACGAGACGGCAGCTGGAATTTGTATTCAGGAAACATTACAAACAGCCAACAGATGGAAGAACTCCAGAAAGAAAGAGAATTAATGTAAATACTGTAGCACAATTTCTTCAAACTTTAATCTTAAACTTCTTAAAAATTGTAACGTTTATGAGAAGAAGAAAAAAAACACAAAATTGAAACAAGGTTTGCATGGTGTCTGAATCTTAAAGAGCACCTATTATGGTTTTACAAATATTACCTTTCATGTAGTGTTATATAGCTGTTTGTGCATGTAAAATCAGTTGCAAAGTTTCAAAAATGAAAGTGCACGACAAATGGAGTTACTGACTCCCAAAAGAAAGAACCGATTCTGAACACCTGAAATGAGTCGTTAGTAATTCCAGACTTACTTCCTGTACTAACCTACGTAATTTGGTAACAAAAAACCTGCCTCTGGTCTTCAATGGCTGATCGTGAACCGCTTAGTCCAATCACAACAGACTGGGACATCTGACCAATCAGAGCAGAGTAGGCTCTCTGAAAGGAGGAGTTTTGAATGAATGCTTTAGAACGGATCATTGAACGAGTCTTTTTGACTCAGGTAAAAACAAAGGTAATGCTGCAATTTAAATTATGAGCAAATTAAAGTGTTTTTTGACCTTGGATGTGTAACGGGAGCAGCTGGTAGATAGCTGTGCAGTGTGTAAACCTCACTCTCCTGACCTCAAGAGGTGCACTAGCAACGGATGCTAAAGGCTGTAGCTTTTAGCCTCCTTGTTAGAGCACCCGCCTCCCACGCCGGAGATGTTGGTTCGAGTCCCGTACGGAGCGGGTAGAACAGGAGCGTCACAGATGCATGTAAATCTATTGTATCTTTATTGACCTTTAAAACAAAATTAGGCACGTTTAAAAACCATAATAGGTGCTCTTTAAAGGAATGTTCCGGGTTTCATAGAAGTTACGCTCACTTGACAGCATTGTCATAATGATAATTACCAAAGGAAATATTATAACCTGGTCTCATAGTGAAAATTTGATGCTATATACAATTTTGCTTACTAAACGTGTGTCCAGGTACAATTCCCTGCAGTTTCCAGGAGAAAATAACACTAGAGGTGCTACAACAACTGGGTGTTTTATTCACTGTCACTCAAATCATGACTTTAATGGCTGATAATGACTTTATAAATACGTATTTTTCTCTCTATTACTCAGACCCTGCTTTTATCATATCGACACACTTTTATCTTTTTGAAAAACGTTACATTTTATTGCTTGTATTACAGACACACCTACAAATATACACTTATTCCAGAACAAATAGCTTGCACTGTAGCTTACCTGATAGAGCCTTGAGCCTTGTAGATCAAGATCAGTCATCAACTTAAGCTAATATGTGACACAACAGAGTCACAGATGTGACACAAAATGATGTGGTTGCTTCAGAAGATAAAATACAAATTGAATTTTTTGGAATATTATTGCAATGCTGTCTTGCACGCACTGTAACTACAGACATCACAAACATATATAAGTGAAAGGGTGTTTGTGAGCAAGGATGATTAAAAAAAATGTGCATGAGATAAATACTACTTATTACATAATACGACTCACTTCAGAAAGATGATACGACAAGCCTGTGAATATAAGCACATTTAATAACACACATAGCATTACATACAAACACAGACACCAGAACAATAAATCTCATGGGTCTATATAAGATGCTGAAATATGCAAGCTATATTATGAGAAGCATAATGAAATATTCTCTCTTTTTTATCTTTCTGCACACACACACACACACACACACACACACACACACACACACACAGTGTTGGTCTACCTATCATTATGAGGACTTTCCATAGACATAATGACTTTTATACTGTACAAACTATAGATTATATCTCTAAACCTAACACAACCCCTAAACCTAACCCTCACAGAAAACCTTCTGCATTTTTACATTTTCAATAAAACATTGTTTAGTATGATTTTTAAGCTATTTGAATTATGGGGACACTAGAAATGTCCTCATAAATCACATTTATAGCATAATACCCTTGTAATTACTAATTTGTAACTTACAAAATTGTCCTCGTAAATCACAAAAACACGCGCCGCACACACACACACACACACACACACACATACACACACACACACACACACACACACACACACACACGTGCGGCTGACAATATTGTAATCACTCATATTAATTTTCAAGGTTTGATTAAACAAGGCATGTGATGAAACGGCTCTCATTAGGGACGAGCAAATGTGCCAAATATTTCTTTCTCTCTTCCTCTCCAGGATTATTAGTGCAGTGCATCAGTGCAAATTGATAGGCCACACACACACACACACACACATGTTGATGCAGCTATCCTTATGAGGACTCATAGACATCAGTATTTTTATACAGTATGAACTAACCCTACCCCTAAAACAAACCCTCACAAAAAACTTTCTGCATTTTCACATTATCAAAGTATTGTTTAGTATGTTTTTTAAGCGATTTGAATTATGGGGACACTAGAAATGTCCTCATAAACCACATTTATAGCATAATACCTTTGTTGACACTAGTTTGTAACCTGAAAAAATGGCTTGTAAATCAGCCAAACCCACACACACAGGCAAATAATCATGCATTAGTTGATGATGGCTGAAATGGGCTGCCTCTAACTCAATCTAACAGAGACGATACTACAATTTAACAGCCTATTCCTCTCTCTCTCTATCTCTCACACACACACACAATGTTTTATCGAGCTTCTGTATCTCCTGTTATTAGGTAGGCTTTTAAACCTTAAGAGACCACTGCATTCTAAGTAATGAGATTAATTAACGACATAGTCCAGGAAATGTATGTGTGCTATTCAGATGGCAAAAACACACTAATGGTTTTGTTTAGACTTCCCAGCCAATTACTGCTCTCATTTTCAGTGTTTGTCCCCTCTCTCTCTCTCTCTCTCTCTCTCTCTCTCTCTGTTTCATGTTTTTTTTTTTCTTGTGCTCTCAACAGTTTTCTTTTTTGTGTGCTGAAGTGGCAATGGTAATGCTGGGAGAAAATGATCTCACTGAATAATGCCACAGGTCCTGTTTCCCTTTCTCTCTGTCTCATATACGAGTCCCTTTAGACTGAGCTCATCTTAAGCCACTGGATAAAAGATTGAGCTTTTACTTGGGTCAGCAGTACCCAACAGACTCTATAATAAAGCTTCATACATATTAAGTGTGTATACTATACCCTAGTGGAGGGTTTGGTTATGGCAGTTTACCACAGTTATTGCATTGTATGTTTGTATGTTATCACCCAGAATTGAATTATAGAAATGGGCTGTGTTTGGAATAGAATTCTAGCATAATGTTCATGGCAGATAATGCAGTTTATACTGAATACTGCTTAAAATTTATGTTTTTTTTAAAGTATGTGAAACATTAAAATGGTTTCCATTGGGGAATTGATTGTTAACGATAATTGATAAACCTTTTAAAGTAGGGATGTCAGTTTGCAGACATCGATCGTCATGTAAATTAACAATCAATTAATCATTAGCATTAATATCGCAAAATGCACGTGGAGGGCTCCAAATAATATGTGCATTTAGCCAATTGTTTTTATTATTATTTTTTATTTTCTCCCTTTCTCTCCCCAATTTGAAGTGCCCAATTCCCAATGCGCTCTATATCCTCGTGGTGGTGTATTGACTTGTCTCAATCCGGGTGGCGGAGGACGAATCTCAGTTGCCCCCGTGTCTGAGACCGTCAATCCGCGCATCTTAACACGTGGGTTGTTGAGCGCGTTACCGCGGAGATCTAGTGCGTGTGGAGGCTTCACGCTAGAAGTCATTGAGTCCGAGAGGCCATTGAATATTGTGGGAAATGTGAAACTAGATCAGCTTTGCAGGCAAAGAGTTGCAAGGAACAATTGTCGATTATGGAAGCGCAGCGTAGTTCTAGCGGGAAGACTAGCAGCTGTACATCATCACATCATTATCTGGGCAATTCCTATCCAATCGCATGTAAGCCATTGCTTTATAAGTCCGCTCACAATCTATCACATTGCTGGTTCGGTGTGCTAACACTGCAACCTCCACCGCCCCACCACCACCAGTTGAGCCCCGTCCCGCACGGGGGTAGGCTCCTCGCCCCTGCCTCCTATCTCCGGCAGGACATGACGGTTCCGGGTACAACTCCCTCGGACCGCCGGACGGGGCCTACACCAAAGAGAGACATTACCTTCTGTTTTACATCTATCAAATAAATGGCATCTTTAACTTCACTCAAACCTGCGTGTCTTCCCGATAGAAAAACAGGTTACCGGTCATTTTCCAAACCCAAGAGAAATCGACAGAAACATTATTATTCTCTGAATGTCAAAATACTGAGGGAACTTGTGACTTCGATCAAAACAGAAGTGAAGAGCTTTTTAAATGGCACATCTGAACTACCAAGAGTGCAATTATTCCATTCTCAGACTGATCCTGACATCACAAGTCAAAGTTTCACCACCTAAATCCATTTGAGGAAAGGATAAGAAGAATAACTATTGGAAATAGAAAGTACACTGTGTTTTGCTGCAAAGGAAATTATTAAACATTTATATTCTTTATCTGATGTAATATCTTGCCTCATATGCATACTTTTCTTTTCTTTGAGGTACAGCATCAATCCAGTCTTCTCCTCAAGCCTAACTTCAGAAAGTTATTTCCTTCGCTGTAAAAAAGTTATACTATAGCTAAAATACAATACATAATGAAATGGAGCAGTTCTTTTAATACATTTGTTTATATCTAAATGACGTTCTTGCTGAAAATATATGCAGGGTGGTGCTAAAGTGTGATCAGTGCATTTGTAAAAACAGTACCCCTGGGCCCCAGCCTCTGCCAATCTCTCCTCTGCATTTATATGAATGAATTTGCAATGCAGTTAGAATGGGTTGCATCCTCTGGTCTCTCTCTATCTGCAGGACTGGCAGATTAAACTGCTACTCTTAGCAAATTACCTGCTGCTCCTGTGGCAAGGGTGTAGATTTGGCTTGAACTTTGGGGGGTTGCAACGTGAAGCATTTGTAAGTTTCCATTGATCATGTGGTTTAAATACTGGTGGGGGGGGGCTGTACTTGCTTGTTTTGAATGTTGGAGGGTTACCCCCCACATTCCTCCTGGAATCTATGCCCCTGTCCTGTGGCCAACAGCGCAAGAGATGGCAGCATTTTGGGTTTTATTGTGAAAAGAAAGAGATTGCAACCATCATTCATCATCTGTAGTTTACAGTTACATGCAATGCTGTTGAAATAAGAGGGTGGATTTATTAAAACATGCTCAGGTCACATTTCACCCAAAAATCGCACTTGGCCCCAAAAAGTATGTAATGCGCATTCCAATTATTATATTTGTATTTTTTTTACCAGTTTCATCATGTGCCTTGCCATATGCAGTTACAATACCATGCTAATACATTTCATTTATCTGCAGTAAAGCATTTGAAACCATAAAAAAACATTGATTGTTGTGCAATACGGAAAGGTTGAGAGAGAGTAAGATCAAATAGATCATGAGAAGATAAACACGAAGATAACAAGTTGGAGAGGTGATCCGACCGTATTGATCTTCCCTGCACACAAACCCCCTCAAACACACACACACATAAATGAGAAGAGATTAACAGTAGACATGTGGCAGTGAAGGGCTGTGAAAGGGCAGTGTGTGCTCTTGCGTGTGTGTTTGAATTGATCTCTAGGAGCCCAGAAACCACAGAGCTAAGTGGATGCCAAAGTAAAGCACTTTAATGTACCACACACACTATGGAGGTCATTATTGGAAACTGGCCTTTACAGCATCCTATCAATCAAGCCCATTACAGTAAATGCATGATTGATCAGTGAGTGATTAGCAGTGATTAGTTGCACTGAAACAAAGGTTACCATAAAGATAAATGTCTCTGAAGAACTCAGAGAGTCCCTTAGCATCACCGATCAACACCCAGGAGGTCAAATATACCTGGAGAGAGCTATCCGATAGAATTCCCATTAATCTCAATAGAAGTTGCTCAACTGGCACATGCAGCCCCTGAAGTACTTGACATGAACGTTGGCTACTTTAGGCTACTTCATGGGCGCTCAGTTCAGGAAACATTTAATTTTGTGCCAAACAACTGAGCTGTAAAGGTCTTTATTGAAGAACAAATTTACTTCACACTTTCAAGAGCATTCCTAAACATGTCAGCCACTGGTGAACCATCTTCTATAAAATAATAAAATTTTTGATGTTTATGTTGCTTGCTAAACTTATTTAGTCAGAATGCAAAACTACTTCTGAACAGCCATCAATGGAGAAACATGCTTTTTACCCAATCATGGCATAGTCACAGACTGATCTCCCTGAGAATTCAGTGACAGTAGGTCAACATTTCTGCTAAAATGATTTGCTTACCAGAATTCAAACCACTGCACCCAGTGGCCAAAGCTGGAAGTGTTTTTATCATATGGGCATGTGTACACTCCAGTTTCCAGGTGAAACGTACACAGAGTTGTGCCAAAAGTCTGTTGTAAAGCAAGATTATTATTGTTTTTTTAGATATAAATGATGTAATAGAGACAACAGGAATGCCCGTTTTATTAATCAGATCAGAAACAAACCTAATTTAAGTTGAAATATGTTCTTTCCCCTTTAGTCATATTTTCCACTGCACGTTATGGTTCGACTCACCTCAACTCTACTTGCTTTACTTTTCTGAGCTTGCATTTCCACTGCAGTTTACGTGGGTGGGATTATAAGCTCATCGTCATTGTTACGCTGTCTCTACTGCCGTGACATCATCTTAAACACGACACAAACTGACCAAAACAGTAACACGACCACTAGCTGTTAGCTACTAGCTCATTGTGCTGCATAAAGCAGTTGTTGCATGGTGATTTTACGCAAGTGTAACAGTTAAATTGGCCTGGTTGTTTTAGAAGCAAGCTTCCAGTAGCTGGTCAACTAAATAAAGTGAAGCTTTCAAGCAGAGTGTAGAGTTAACATAACAAAACGTACCATCCTCCAACGTGGCTGAGTCCAGGGCACTCTCCCTCCCATTGCTCGCCGGTTTAGATAGCGTCCATTTGGTTGAACCACTTCCACTTTTCCTTTATGTTTTTTTTTACTTTTCCCTACACTGTTGGTAGGCCGTACCATGCAGTGGAAAACCCCAATATACCATATATTTTATGCATGTATATGAACATATTTTAGTTTAGTTCCATGAAATACATTTTTGTTTCAAAATATATGAATATAAATATATTGACACATTGTAAATTTTTGTATGTATTAAGTGCCAAATATTGCTCCATTCATTATTAAATATAAAATCAAACAGCAAAGTAAGTAATCTGAATTTTTAAGATGAAATATATATGCAATGTATACTGGTTATACACATTGACATTTTTTTTGTGTAAATATATGTTTTTGTTTTATTTGGTATTTTAATACAATATATTTTAAATATATAAATATTGTCCAACATATTTAAATATATTTATCTAAACATGTTTTTTTGTAATATTTTTAAATGTAATATTTCAATGTATTATATTTAGTTATGTTTATATTTAGATGCCCAGGGTCCTTGCTCATCTGCTTGAACGTGCCTTATGTATGCTGCATGGAGGCATGAGGACTGTAGATGTGGCCAGGGCAATATATTGCAATGTTTGTACTGTGAGACACCTAAGACAGCGCTACAGGGAGACAGGAAGAACAGCCGATCGTCCTCGCAGTGGCAGACCACGTGTAACAACACCTGCACAGGATCGGTACATCCGAATATCACACCTGCGGGACAGGTACAGGATGGCAACAACAACTGCCCGAGTTACACCAGGAACGCACAATCCCTCCATCAGTGCTCAGACTGTCCGCAATAGGCTGAGAGAGGCTGCACTGAGGGCTTGTAGGCCTTTTGTAAGGCAGATACTTACTAGACATCACCGGCAACAACTATGAGCACAAACCCACCTTCGCTGGACCAGACAGGACTGGCAAAGTGCGGTTTTGTCTCACCAGGGGTGATGGTCGGACTCGCATATATCCTTGAAGGAATGAGCGTTACAAGTGGGCGGAGTGGGATCGATTTGGCGGTGGGGTGTCCATCATGATCTGGGGTGGTGTGTCAAATCATCATCAGACTGAGCTTGTTGTCAATGCTGTGTGTTACAGGGAAGACATCCTCCTTCCTTATATGGTACCCTTCCTGCAGGCTCATCTCAACATGTCCCTCCAGCATGAAAAAGCCACCAGCTATACTGCTCATTCTGTGCATCAGTGTTCTGCCATGTCCAGCGAAGAGCCCGTATCTTTACTGTACTTGATCCCATTGAGCACATCTGGGACCTGTTGGATCGGAGGATGAGGGCTAGGGTCATTCCCCGCAGAAAAATCCAGGAACTTGCAAGTTCCTTGGTGGAAGAGTGGCGTAACATCTCACAGCAAGAACTGGCAATTCTGGTGCAGTCCATGAGGACGCGATGCACTGCAGTACTCAATGCAGCTGGTAGCCACACCAGATACTGACTGTTACTATTTTATGTTCATACAAATATTTACACATGTTAAGTTTGCTGAAAATAAAAACAGTTGAAAGTGAGAGGACGTTTTTTTTTGCTGAGTATTTTTAAAGAATAGTAGACCGTACACAGGTTTCAGTAAATAGTAAGATATAATTCCACATAGCCAGACTCGTGGATTTAATTATTCCTCTTAGCCGTGACCCAGATGTACTGCAGGAAGGAAATTGTGCATTATGACCTCACAGAGGGGGAGAGAGAAATAGATAGAGGAGAAGAACCACATTAAGATGGTAAGGGAGAAAGAACATTAATGGGCGATCGTGAAGATCACGCAGACTGTGTGGGAAAAGAGGTCAGATGGAGATGTGAAATTAAAGAGAAAGAAGAATAAAAGAGCTGTTCAGTATTTCTTCACTCTTTCCTTCCTGCAAGAAGGTTAATCCATTCATTTCCTCTTTAAACCCAACTAGTCTCTTTGGCATACATTAATGAAAACTACAACACACACACTTTCTGTGAAAGATAATAAATTGTCTCTGTCACAATGCCAGTAGTCTCAAACTTGCCACTGAATCTAAGAGAGGTTTGTCTCAAGGGCATTAACAATGTGTGTGTGTGTGTGTGATACTGAGAAATATATACTAAGTGCTGAATGGTCCCTGAGTAACCTTTGAGTGCTAATAATGGACAATACAGAGTGAAAATAGCAATATAGGTGCAACAGTTTATTATGTAATATACTGCACGCTTCTCTCACTCTTATCTCAGCCCAGATGACACACCCACTGATCGTTAATGACTGTCTGATTCACACTGCAAAAGCTCCAATTGGCTAGCCTTATGCAAAACAGCAAGCTCCAATCTGTCTGGCTGGCTTTACACTGTTTCCATGATTAAGCTACACAGGTTTTCAACTGTTCACTGAGAAAGTTGTATACAAGACTGCTACAAGAAGCGCACAAGAAGTAAATATAGAGGAAAATATTTTGTACTTTCTACACTGAATTGGTTTTATGTTAGTTTTAAAAAATAAGAAAATTCAAAATTTGTACTCAATTCATACACATTGAAATTAAAGCTATATCTCATAAGTAAATATCTCACTCCATTCTTAGTGGCTGACGTTCAAAAAGCATTAAAAGGACTGGTTCCTGAAAAACCCCCAGTACCTGATCTTATAGAGCCCTATTTCTTAAAATTAGCTGCTGATTGTGTAGCACAGCCTCTAACGTACCTTTTTAACCTTACTTTAGAGAGCAATACTATTCCCAAAATATGGAAATCTGCATTTGTTTGTCCATTATTGAAAGGGGGTGACCCGTCAAACTTAAATAATTACAGGCCAATTTCTAATTTGTCTGTTTTGGCCAAAACTCTTGAATCCCTGGTGAGTGATCAGATGAAAGACTTCTTGCATGTACAGGACATTTTATCAGGTTTTAGGAAAAAACATAGTACCATCACAGCTGCAATGAAGGTGATAAATGACATCTCTGTTGCTCGTGACAAGAAGCAGCACTGTGCATCACTTTTTATTGATTTGTCAAAAGCTTTTGACACGGTTGATCATGATGTTTTAAAGATTAGGCTTCTTAATTCAGGGTTTTCAAAGAAAACTGTATCTTGGTTCTCAAACTATCTTAGTGACAGAACTCAGTGCATTAAGCATGATGGTGTTCAATCTGGTATTTTACCAATCCTAAAAGGGGTTCCACAAGGCTCTGTATTAGGCCCTCTTTTATTTACTATTTATATAAATAATCTTAATCGGCATGTGTCTGATGCAAACTTTCATTTTTATGCAGATGACACAGTTATTTATTGCTGTGCACCCTCTCTTAAACAAGCCATTGCACATTTACAGAATGCCTTCAATGTGGTCCAAAACACTTTGCTACAGTTGAAACTTGTGCTCAATGCAGACAAAACAAAATGTATGCTTTTCACAGGACATTGGAAAAGACAACTGAATGTTCCCTCAGTGATTACTCTTGATGGACGTGAAATACAGACTGTTACAACTTATAAATATCTTGGTATTGTTATTGATGATTGCCTATCATTTAAGCCTCATGTTCACTGTCTAGTGAGAAAGTTGAGGCTAAAATTGGGTTTTTACTTTCTAAATAAGCTGTGCTTTTCTTTTAAAGTTAAAAAACGGTTAGTGGCATCCACTTTTTTACCTGTGCTGGATTATGGTGATATATTATATATGCATTCATCTGCTCAATGCCTTCACATGATTGATGCAGTCTATCATGCATCGCTGAGATTTATTACTAATTGTAAAGCTCGCACACACCACTGTGAGCTGTATTCTGGTGTAGGGTGGTCTGCTCTGGCCACACGGAGGCTTTGTCATTGGTATACATTTATATATAAGGCTATTCTTGGTGTGCTCCCATCCTATTTATGTTCACTTCTTATGAAAAAATGAGCTGGTCATTACTCTCTCCGTTCTCAGGCTGTTGTCTTGTTTTCTGTTCCACATGTCAGTACTGTGTTGGGTAAAAGGCCTTTGTTTATTCTGCTCCCTTTACATGGAATTTGCTGCAGAACAACTTAAAACTTAGTAAATTGATTCCTTTGAGTGTTTTTAAGTTGAGAATGAGATGCTTTGAGTTGGACTCCCTCACATGTCAATGTTTTTATTGAGATTACATTGTAACTGCATAATTGGCTTTCATTTGTGTGTCTTTGTACGTATGTAATGATGTGATGTAATTTTGCTGCCTATCTTGGCCAGGTCTCCCTTGCAAAAGAGATTTTTAATCTCAATGGGTTTTTTTTCCTGGTTAAATAAAGGATAAATAAAAATTATATAAAAAATATCATTTAAAATGTTTGTTGTATTTACGAGTCAAAAAGCATCTATTCTAACGTTAAAAAACTTATTTGCAGATTTGGGTTACAAAAAAAAAATGTAACTTTATGATGCAGATGTTCCCAGCATGCACCAGTCTTGAAATAATTAAGCTTTCATGGTTTCACATTTGGCCAGTTATTTACACAGACTTACGTAACTTGTTGTTTTGAGAGCGGCAGAGCGCCATTGACGTCACAACTGCGACATGCATAAAACTCATATAAATGGTAACAAATACATTTATAATTTCCTTCTTTTCTTTTTCACACATATAAATCAGTTTGTAGCAGATGAATGTGGGATGTTGAGTGAAGTTAAACAGATTAGAATTAATACCTGCTACAGATTCTAGTAATAATACTGCATTTTGAACTATTGCATTGCGACTGCTCCCTGCATGCACATCGCCACCTGCTAGCATACCTGCCTGCATTTCTTGATAGCCGTAATTTCCTGTTTGTTGTAATACAGGGTGTCTCAATCAGCTCCCTAGTTCAGAAGTCAGGGCACTGATCAGCGAGTCAGCCATGTCTAGGGCTGTCTCAATCGCAAAATTGTTCCAGTATACTGAAACCTTCGCTCCCTAAAGACTCCCACAATGCACCGTAAAAACCAGGGAGCATCGTAGCTCACTATGTTCCCTTACCGGAAACATCGTCATGTCTTGTGAAGTCTCTCAAGCCATTTGAAGACGAGCACAAGTGTAAATATACAATGTCAAAGCCTTGTTTTCTCTTTAAAAGAGACGTTGTTTGTAATGTTGGTCATCCATAAAGGCCATGAAAGGGAAACAATCTTTTACACTAAAATATATGTTCATCCACTGAACAACATGTTGTTTTGAAATCCAAAATCTTACCACTTTTTTTTTTTTTTTTACTTTATTGTCATTGTGCAGAGTCCAGGTACAGAGCCAATGAAATGCAGTTGTTTTCACATATCCCAACTAAGCTGGGTTCAGAGTGCAGGGTCAGCCATGAAACAGCGCCCCTGGAGCAGATAGGGTCAAGGGCCTTGCTCAAGGGTCCAACAGTGGTATCAGGGGCTTGAACCCCCGACCTTTCAGTCAGTAACCCAGAGCCTTAACCGCTGAGCTACCACTGGCCCCTTAGCCACTTCTGACTGCCCATTGTTCCCATGCATATCCAGTTATCTAGTTCTGTTTGACTTGTTTCAAGCAAGCAGATTTAACAACCAAAGTGCAAAAATGTATATATCCTCCAAATAAATATAGTCATCAAACTAGCAAGTGGATATTGCAGACAAAACTCAGAGTGCTGCAGGGTTGAAACTGGGTAAATTACTAGACAAACAACAAAGTCCAGTTAGGAACCATCAGAAGCAGCAAGTGACAGGAAAAGGAAGTTACATAAACTAGGAACAGGAACTATTAATAAAATCCTATTCAAAATAAAAGTTAACATTAGACTGTTTAATCATGAAATTGAGTTTTTACCCCCACAACACTTTTTTGGACATCTTTGAAGAATGATGTCACATTAGATATTGACACTGCCATGATTTTTTTTTCTTTCATTTCTTTATTTGTCAGTTTATTTTATTACTGTCTGTCTACAGTTTCATCATGTTTCTTAACTGCTATCTACTTATTGTGGTTTTGGGTTGTGTTTTGTATTTTTTGCTGCTAGTCTTGGCTCACAGAGAGCTCAAAAGGAGACACTGTAAGAGGATGTTTAAACAGTAAGCACTTTACGATGCACGGAGATGTAAACAACAACAAAACGTGTGGCGTGCATCCTATTGTTCTAATGGTACACAAAGGGAATAGAAAGACATTTTGTCAAGGGCAAAGACTAAAGAACAGACAAGACACAGACATTAGATATTCTACCTAAAGTCATGACAGTCTAAACAACAAACCAAATCTGAAATGTGTAAATAGAAATAGCACAAATATAAATAATGTTGAAGGTCTGAGGAAAAGGAGATTTTGATATCATTGCCGACCGAATTAATAAGCATAAAGCCTGAACATTGTCTATGCATGTAAGCACAAATATGCTTCATCAAAACACTTTCACTATAATGCATGACTTGTAAGGCAATATATTTTATCATTAGCATTACAAATACATTAACAAGCTTATTCAAACATGACACATTTGCATATTAGCTTAACTGATTCAGCGTAGCACTTGCGCTAATTTTTTTCTCTCATATTTGCTTTCATGAGAATATTGTTTAGGTTTAAGGTAGTGGGGTAGGTTTTGTTGATTTAAAACATGAAATAGCATTAGCCATTTTTTGAAGACAGTAAGTGAGTCAGCTTCACAGATTGAGTTGCGAAAGTCATTCCACCAACGTGGTACGGTGAAGCCGAAAGTCCCGGAAAGAGTTTTTGTGCCTCTTTGTGTTGGTACAACAAGGCGAAGTCCTTTAGCCGACCGCAGGCTTCTGGTGGGAACGTAACTCTTCAGAAATTATTTTAGGTATGCTGGAGCAGACCCAATGACTGTTCTGTATGCCAGCATCAGAGCCTTGAATTTGACACATGCATCAACCGGCAGCCAGTGAAGAGAGAAAAGAAGTGGTGTAACATTCACTCTCTTTGTTCCATCTAAGACCAGACGTACTGCTGCATTCTGGATCATTTGCAGGGGTCTAATTGCGCATGCAGGCCTGCAATGAGAGTGTTACAGTAGTCCAGTCTAGTTATGACAAGTAACTGAACAAGAAGTTTTGTGGCATGTTCAGAGATGAAGGGTCTTATCTTCCTCATATTGTAGAGTGTAAATCTACATGATCGTGCTGTCTTTGAGATGTGGTCTGTGAAATGTATTTGGTTATCGATAGCCACCCCTAGATTTCTGACCGTTTTGGAAGGCGGTACTGTAGTTGAACCAGACACATGGTTATGTTGTGTTCAACAGCAGAATTGGCTGGAAAGACAACGAGTTCGGTCTTTGCTGGGTTGAGTTGCAGGTGGTGTTCCTTCATCCAGGCTGAGATGTCCAGGCCGAGCAGGTACTGTGGTGTTGTTGGTCTGGAAAGACAAGTAGCGCTGTGTGTCATCGGCATAGTAGTGGTAAGAGAAACCATGCGCCTGAATGATGGGTCCCAGTGTTGTTGTGTATATAGAGAAGAGCAGTGCATATTTGATGTGACTTGGACACTTCACCTCTCCAGGAAACCTTGAAGGACCTACCTGAGGGATAGGAATTAAACCAGATGAGCTCAGTTCCTGTGATGCCCAGAGAAGAGAGAGTGGAGAGCAGGATCTGATGGTCGACTGTGTCAAAGTCTGCAGAAAGGTCCAGCAAGATCAGGACGGATGATCTGGATCAAGCTTTCGCCTGTCTCAGCGACTTAGTGATAGACAGCAGGGCAGTCTCGGTGGAGTGTTCACTTTTGAAGCCTGACTGCTAGTCATCCAGCAGCTTGTTCTGTGAGAGATAGGCAGAGATTTGATTGAAAACAGATGATGAGAGAGACTGGTCTGTAGTGCTCTACTTGTGTGGGGTTAAGTGCAGGTTTTTTCAGCAGCGGGGTTACTCGAGCCAGCTTAAATGTAGTGGGAAAAGTGCCTGTAAGTGTTAATGTGTTAATTATGTGTGTGAGTGCTGGTATGTTGGACGGAGAGAAGGTGGGAAGGAATGGGGCCAAGAGAACAGGTGGTGGGGTGGTTGGAAAGGAGGAGTTTAGAGACCTCAGTGTCAGTCAGAGGAGAGAACATAGAGACAGAAGAGCTAAATGCTGGAGGTGTGTATTTGACCGGGTGTTGTGCTGAGAATGTATTGCTGATGGCTGTAACCTTCTTAGTAAAAAATGTGGTGAAGACATCTGCTGTCAGTGATGTGTCAGGCGGTTGAGGGGGAGGACAGAGAAGTGTGTTAAATGTTCTAAACATGCTGTGACTGTCTGTGGTGCTGTGGATGCTCTTCTGGTAATAGGAAGTTTTTGCAGATTTAACATTATCTGAAAAAGTTGTAAGCAGATACTGATACTTACCCAGATCTGCTGGGTTTTAGATTTCTGCCATCTCCTCTCAGATGCCTTGAGGTCAGTCCGATGTTCACGAAGGACGTCAGAGAGCCAGGGGCTGGGTGGTTTAATACGTGCTGGCCTAGAGGAGAGAGTACAGATGCTGTCTAGACATGTTGTTGAAGTTGATTTTAGTGTCTCTTGATGTGTTTACATCAAGGGTGGAAAATACGTTTTGTGTGGGAAGAGAGGTAGAGACAGCAGTGGAAAAGCATGAGGGTGAAAGAGAACTACGTGAAAGAGGTTACGGCAAAAGGAAACCAAAGGCAGAGTCTGTTTTAATATAGATGGGAGAGTCATGTTGAATTGAACAAAGTAATGATCAGAGACATGTAAATGAGTAACAAGAATATTTAAGTTGGTACATATAAAAATTAGGTCCAGCTGGTTGCACGATCTGTGAGTTGCTGTAGTGCTTAGTCTTTCCAAGTCAAACGAGGCCAGAAGAGCTTGAAGTTCAGTGGCCTGGGGCTTGTCTTGGAGTATGTTGAAATCTCCAAGAACCACAAATGGCCTACCATCCTCCGGGACAGAGGACAGCAGGACATCCAACTCCTCTTGAAAGTTTGTCAGCTGACCTGGAAGGTGTTAGATGACAACAACATGTATTTTTGTGGGTTACATTGTTGTAATAGCATGGAATTCAAAAGAAGTATTGTTACATAGAGAAGAGTGGGTGAAAATGTCCAGTTGTTTGGAACGAGAAAACCTGTTCACCCACCATACCGGTATGTTGAGGGGTGTGAGAGAAGGAAAAGTTGTTAGAGAGAGCAGCAAGTGTTGCTGTATCCTCTGGATGTATCCATGTTTCTGTCAGTGCAAGGATACTGAGGGTGGACTTTGTGGCGAAGCCTGGAATGAGGTCAGCTTTGTTCACACCTGACTGGCCTTTCCAGAGTCCCACTGAGAAAGAGAGTGGAGCAGATGTGCAATGTGGACATAGGTTGTGTGGGTTGTGTTGTGTCTTGCATCTACAGTATATCATGTAAACTGTCTGTAACAGATAACTGGGATGTGCTTGAGGGCATTATTATTCATGAAGTAGACATGTTAGCATGTAGAAGGAAAATATATAAGAATATTACGTGGTACATGTAATGAACCACATAATGTAATCTTGGAAAAATGGCACCAAAGTCACAATGTTCATGAGATCAGACCACAGCAAGTCCAGATAAAACCAATTGAAATGGCTTTAGCTAGACTTTCTTGTTGCTGGTTTACCAGCTTGACCCGTTTAAGATGTAGGTGTTTGAAATGTATTTGACCACCAAAAACAAGCTGGTGCTGGTAGCTGGTATTTTTGTCTTTGCTGGAAACTGTGATCAGCTTGGTTTGTTGCTGCTGACTGGTTTCATTATCTTATTTTGGAAGAAGGATTCTCTACTGCTGTCAACTAGTTAGACTGGCTTGAGGTGGTCTGAGAATCTAAAATCAATTATTTTGATTTGACAGTGTGCTTGCAATGCGTTGGCCAAGCATTTGCGTCAGCATTTGCATGGTTTCTTGCCTTGCAATACTTAAACAGGACAGTTCATTTCAAATCGATGAGATGGTGTGTCTGAAATACAGTAAATCCCATTTAAGACAGTTGAGACACAGAAGATGAGTAATTAGTGCTGATTTTTGAACATCTAAGACCTGTAATGAGATGAGATGAGCTCCTCTACGCTTTTATTCACCTGCTGTGAACTTCAGTCAATGTTTCCCCAGCGTTCTCTCTGAACATAAAAAAATATTCAAATTTTAGGCTGGTATTGGAGAAAACTGTGTAACCCTCTGGAATATGTAACACAAATGCCTTTTGTTGCACCTCAAAGAATGAAGTGATGGTGTGATATAAAAAAAATCTGAGGTGCAGATTTAGGATAAGTTACAGGTTTATAAAACACATTCCAACATTCAAAGAGGACATTGGTGTATAAGGAAAAGATTGTCAGGGGGGCTTCAAATTTTTATATTTGTTAATGACTTAAAGGTGCTCCGTAAACCATAAAGAACTTGACTGATATTATTAGACATAGAAAGAGGTCATGACAGAAAGAGATTTTTATGTTATTTTTTATATTGATTTCTCCCATCATTTCCCTTTGTTAGTTGACAGATGAAGGCTTTTGCTGGCAATTAATTGATAGTCTATGTATTCCATTTTAAGAGTGTAGTCCATCATTAGACCAAGGTGATGCAGGCAGAGATCAGTGAGGTGCATCGCAGTTCAACCGTCAGGTCATTTTGGCGAGGTCCATCCTAAATCTAAGGTTCAGGCAGTGGCATATGAAGTATCCCATATCTTATGGTTGGAATTGGCATCAGTTCATCCTCTAAAGTCCATCGTAATAGACTGAAGTGATGCCTGACTGGCACCGGCTGCAGTTAGTAGTCATCACTCAGAGACACATAGCAGTGGAGTCCGACACCAACCATAATGTAGCTGGATCTGCCGTACTCTGGTAACCTCGGGATATGAATCCTGAGGTTGAGACAGGGAAACAAATAGAATAATATTAGCGTAGCTTCCATTTAATTTATTAAAGAGTTGTAGATTTTTAGAAATATTTCTGGTTCCAGCAGACCTAACTAAAGCAGCCTAATTGTGAGTTGATGGATAAATTAGGTGTATGCCTAGCTGAGTAGATGAGTCTTTACATAAACTGAGTGTGGAAAAGGATCTACCTTCTTTTGTGAAATTTGATATTCTAGGAATTATTAACAGGCTAGAATTTTGTGATCGTTATAAACGTGATGGAATATAGTGTGAATTAGTTTTTCTAGGCGGAAGAAAGCTGTTACAACATTAGAAATTAGATTTTTAAAGGACAGATTGTTATCAAATATAACATCTAAATTCTTCGCTGTAGAAGACGATGTAACAATACATCCATCAAGGGCCAAATTATATTTTAGTGACTTTTTTTAAGAGGTTTTCGGTCCAAAAATTTGTACCTCTGTTTTGTCTGAACTGAGTAGAAAGAAATTTCTGGCCATCCAATCTTTGATTTCATTGATACACTTCTAATTTGGAAAATTGTGAAATTTCGTCAGGTTTCGAAGAAAGATAAAGTTGGTGTAAAGGGATTAAGGGAGAGGAGGACAGGCTTTACAATATAAATTATATTTTAATAAGAACTTAAACCAAAAGACACAAACACACACATATGACGGGCAGCTGCCCGAAAACGCTCTCTCTCTGTCGCACCACCATCTGCAGTTGGGCTTTATCCCTCTCAGAGGCTTGATTAGCCTGATAAGTGGCCGGGTGTGTAGAAGTTCAAAAGACGTGAACTTATCTATTTAGCCAGGCATAAACCTGATTTATCCATCAACTCACAAATAGGCTACTTTAGTTAGTCCTACTGGAACCAGAAACATTTATCATCTATAACTTTGCAAACATTTTTATAGCATATTCCATTTTATTTCCCTGTCTCAACCTCTGGAGTCATATCCCGTTCCTGCTTGATGTCAGACTCCACTGCTATGTGTCTCTGAGTGATGATGACTAACTGCAGCCGGTGCCAGCCAGGCATCACTTCAGTCTATTACGATGGACTTTAGAGGATGAACTGATGCCAGCTCCACCACACTGATCGCTGCCTGCATCACCTCGGTCTAATGATGGACTACACTCTTAAAACTCATCGACTATCAATTAATTGCCAAAAAAATCCTTCATCAGCCAGCTAACAAAGGGCAATGCATATATGTGAACTTCTGCAGTTAATCCAGGATGAACTTCAAAGTCATTAGTCATTAATCTTACAGTTCATACAAAATCTATGTTTAAACACTGACCCTTGATACCATGACTTGCACTGCACATAAATAACTAATATTGGCATTATATTCATTTTGTTTAGCCAGAGGGGAACTGGCCCCCACAGTGAGTCTGGTTTCTCCCAAGGTTATTTTTCTCCATTAATCAGCATTTTATGGAGTTTTGTGTTCCTCAACACAGTTTGCTCACTGGGGTTCTAAATACAATTATTCTTTATTTATTTTTATACAAAATTTACAATCATATTTTTATCAAACTACAATGACTCTAAGACATAAGAGATATTTCAGTAAAATTTTCTGTTAATGCATGATTTTCTGTAAAGCTGCTTTGAAACGATGTGTGTTGTGAAAACTTGTCGATTTTAACCTTAATAAAAGATGGAGAGATGGGCGAATTGAGAATATTGTCATACCAGTGTGATACTCTGGCCTCAAAATTTGATTTATTTTCTGAACTGTGCGTGTGCGTGTGTGTGTGTGTGTGTGTGTGTGTGTGTGTGTGTGTGTGTGTGTGTGTGTGTGTGTGTGTGTGTGTGTGCACGTGACATGTAATTTGAGTTATGGTTGATATCGGAACATTGCCACTTTAAAAACTCACACCGGTATCAAATTGTCACCTTAAAAGAGAAGAAACCCCTCCAGAGTCCAACACTTCTGATAGTGAGACAGAGGAAAGTGAGAATGGCATTTTCTGTCAGGAAACGTGTGTGATCACTTCAGGTGACTCTGTGACAGAAGACGTCATCTCTTTCTCTCTCTCTTACTCATCTTTTGTGCATCATAATGTCTGCTTTACAGATGTCACTTTCCACATTCTGGGTTTAAAATAGGGCCTGAAACACACACACAAACACACAAAAAAAGTATTTTCTTTCTTTTTCAACAAACAGTCAGTATAAGGTGATGCTTTACCTTTTTCAACCTTAGGAGTTCAAACTAAATATTATATAAGCTGTTTTATTTTTTTAAATTCATTTTAAATGAGGTTTGAAGGTTTTGCAACCATGTAAATTTGAGACATGTCTACACCCGGATTTGGATGATTTTTTTTTTTTTTCTAATAATACATATTGCACCAAATGTTATATGAACCAAATGTTGGTTTATAGTTATTGATAAACCTTTCCAATAAACTCTTTTACAATTAATGAAAGATTTTTTTTTCTCACAACATCTTGGAAAACAAAGAGATTGACGAATGCATATTGTGTCATTTCTTGGGTGTCAGAATTTTAAGTAATGTTACATTTTATGCAATGGGAGGAAAATCAAGCAGTAACAAAATGTGCATGCAAAATGTGGGACACATTATATTTTTGGTCATTAGAACTAATAGTTTACTATTAGTATACTAACAAGTATCTACTACAATGAATAGAAAAACAGCTTAAAACATTGTCAAAATTATGACACAGTTGTATGATTTTTAGCTGTTGTCTACAGTCAAAAAAGACAAATCCTCTAAGGTGGGACAGGGTAAAAATCTACATTTAAGGGGAATACTGACATTTCATGCATTTAAAGTGTCAGCTCCTGTCTGACTAATGCAGTTTGTTTTGTCATTTATTTTATACACTCTCTTACTTCTTTCTCACCAAAAGTCTCTCCAGTCTTCTCTCTCCATTTATCCATCTGTTCTTTCTCTATCTTCCACTTTGTTATTTCAGAATCGATTATAAATCGAGTATACAGTATTTTTGGTCCCTAATATAATCTCCAAGGTTACGTGTTGTAACACGAGCTGTGAGGCAGTTTTATGGAAAAGAGAGCATGGGGAGTTCGACACACACACACACACACACACACACACCTATTAATCATCCTCTTTGTTGCCTTCACTTGACATTTTCGTTTGTTTTATGAGGTGAGAAATGGGAAACCATCAAACCACGTGCGTGCGCACACACACACACACACACACACACGCACACACCCTGTTCACAGCAGTAAACCTCCTCTCTTCCACCTTCAAAAAAGGAAGGCGAAAGTAAGAAAGAGAGAGAGATATGCTAATGGTAGTCCAATAGCCCCAGAGAGAAGGATTGTGTTGAATGTGGAAAGGCGTTTTAAAGCCGTGGAGATGTATGACTGAGAAAAGGGCTTTTATTCTATTCCGGATGAGTGCTTCAGAGAAACGTGTGTGTGTGTGTGTGTGTTTCAGAGAGATCTGGACTTCTAAGTGGGCACAAAGAATAAACAAACATTCCCCTGCTTTTAACCCCCAGAAAATCTGTCTTTTACACTATTATAGTAAGTTTAATAAAAGAAAACATGAAATTCAAATTTTTTCAATAAAAAATATATATTCTTTATATATATCATTTATTTTATACCATAAAATCATAATGTCTCTTTTAATATTTTCTGTTCTTTACAGGCAGTTGTTGATCAAAAAGTAAAAAGAAACATTAGTTCTAATCGAACATAGCATAGTACTTTTAACAAAGCAGCACTCAAGTGTTAGATGTTGAAATCTATTTACATTTTTAGGTTCCAACCTTGTGTGAATAGGCTATTTTGAGTTAAAAATGTGTAGCTGACATGAGCTTTACATCACAACAATTTATAGAATGTGGAATTTGTGCATGTTTATAAAGCTAAAATGTGATTAAAATGATAAAAAAACATTCAAAATAAATTCTAACATGCACTGTCACATACAGAACGAGGTCTATATATGTACATTATACTGTATATACATACATATATATATATATATATATACCCACTTTATTAGGTACACCTGTACATCTACTTATTCATGTATAAAATCATGCAGATTTGGGTCAGGCGCTTCAGTTAATGTTCACATCAACCATCAGAATGGGGAAAATGTGATCTCAGTGATTTAGACATGGCATGATTGGCATGATTGTTGGTGCCATGGCATGATTGTTGGTGCCAAATTGGCTGGTCTGAGTATTTCTGTAACTGATGATCCCCTGGGATTTTCCCACACTACAGTTTCTATAGTTTACTAGATTGGTTTTACTAAACCAAGACTGATTTAAAAAAGAAAAGAAAAAAGAAAAACCTACAGGCCAAGAACCTTGTTTTGCCACTTACTCGCCTTATTTTGTCATCAGCTCACTGTTTTGCTTAGGAATTATGTCTTACAAATGTACTAATAACTATATAACAATAAATTATTTCTATTGAACACTGAATCTGTTAAGCAGATCTCAGGTCAAAATATTTAAAGAGCCATAATGAAAGCTAAATGCAAGATACAAAGAAAAACAGATGCAAAAAAATATTATAATAATGACCGATGATGTGTGAAAATGTTTATATGCATAAAATATATGTTTTTGGAGTTCTAAACAATAACTATCATTTTGCATATTAGAAGAACATTACTAATTCAGATTCTGCACATTTGACATGCGTTACTTTTGCCAATTTCATTTATTATGGTAGATGTTTCTTTACTACACACAGAAAAACATTTATTATAATCTTTATACAATGCATTAAATGTATGTAATTAGTTACAAATAAACCATCTTTTCATGTAAACGTTTTTATGCTT
This sequence comes from Xyrauchen texanus, assembly GCF_025860055.1. Lineage (NCBI taxonomy): Eukaryota > Metazoa > Chordata > Actinopteri > Cypriniformes > Catostomidae > Xyrauchen > Xyrauchen texanus. Next base: position 34,944,216 of record NC_068310.1, on the reverse strand, counting down.
ATGACTGATATGCTAATGGTTTTAATTTGGTCAGTCATTGGCTGATAAATATCGGTGGCCGATACATTGGTGCATCCTTATCTAACATCCATCTAGTGCATGCAGAATAAACTTAAGTACAGGTAACTGCTGTAAAATGGCATGAATAGAACAAACAGATGAAGGAGAAAGGAACACAGAAGTGGCAATTATCCAGGAGGGACTGCTGAAATTAATTATTCAAAAATCAAACACATTTAAAAGACGCCATGCATTATTCACAACAAACGAAATGTCATGTGTAAGGATCTAACTTTCCTGAGGGTATGAATTATAGATGGTTTTGTCCATAAGTAACCTTTAGTTCACATTAAATATTAATGCATGTATTCATAAACGTAGCAAGAGATTTACAGAGTCTCACTCATGCAAGCTCTTATTGACATGGACATAGAAAAAAACAAATAGATCAACTGTAGAATGAAACCACAGCACCTGTCGTTGGTTTGACACGCTGAAGCGAAAAGCCTATATAAAGTGGATGCCATGATTTGATGAATGCTGACTTCAACTATTGATGCAGTGTCAGTCCTGCTTATGCTATTTGCTAATGAGGTTAGAAAAAAAGACTGATTCAAAGGGAAAACATGTTTATTTTACTTAACTGTGGCAGGGCGGAGGGCCACACATGACGGACATGTCCGTAAACTATCTCTCTCCCGCACGATCCTCTGCAGTCGACATTTATCCCTCACGGATGCTTAATTAGCCTAATACGGGACCGGCCCCGCCCTCCGCCCTGCCACATTCCTCCCTCGTTCTCTCAGGCTGGGGATCCCCCGGTTTAGTACCCCCCCCAAAAACACTGTAAAATTAAAAAGAGAGAAAAGGCCAACGCAGAGCGACAGTGAGAGAGAGAGAGGAGAGAGAGATGAAAAAAAAATCTTACTCGCCAGTTCTCCGATACGCCGCAGCTTGTTCCTCGGCCACTCCCCCACCCTCTATCGGACGACAGCCGAGCCTCTCCGGGCGGATCAGAGGCAGACTCCAGCCCCTGGTGGACGGAATGCCCTGCCGCGTTCTCGGGGAACAGAAGGGGTCTCCCCCACCCCTGGCAGCGGTTCTCCCACTCCAGGCGGTCGGCAGTGAGCCCCTTCCCGCTCGCGGTCAGCAGTCTTAAACCCCACCGCGTTTCAGTGGCCGGTACCCGACTCCTGCGCCCCTGGCAGTGGCCCTGACCGCTCCAGGTGGTCGGTTAGGAGCCCCTTCTCCCGTCGCAGTAGGCAGCTGGGCTCCTCGTCCCCCGGCAGATGGCTGCGGCTGCTCCGTTGAGGTGGACGATAGTGGCGAGAACTCTACTACGGCGTATCCCTCCTCCTTCCCGGGTTTCCGGCACCAGTGTAAAGTATTCAATGGAAAGGAGGAGGCAAGAACCGGCTTTTCAATATAAATAATAGTTTAATGATAAACTTAAAAGAAGACACAAACACACACGACGGACATGTCCGTAAACTATCTCTCTCTCCCGCACGATCCTCTGCAGTCGACCTTTATCCCTCACGGAGGCTTAATTAGCCTAATACAGGACCGGGTGTGTAGGATCATGGCCCCGGCCCGCCCTCCACCCTGCCACATTAACTAATTGGCAAATAGTTTTTTAGCTTCTTAAATAAATGTATCTTGTTTTAAGAATGTTTCGATCATTTTACTGGAAAACAACACAAATATACTCAGTAAGAATTTATTTTTTTTGCCGTCAGGAAGAGTAGTGAGGTAGTGTACTAAAGATGTCAGAGGTCAAAGGTCACAACATGTACAGTTTTTTTGTATGTTATTAATCTGCCTTACGATCGAACAATCATTATATTATAATCCTAACATCTTAAAGAGAAGTTTATAAGATAATTTCTTATTTATATAAGAATGCCTTTAGGTTGTCCATTGAGCTCGATAGCAACATCTATTGTAACATGTAAGATATTGTGTTTCAAAGGTCATGTGTATGTTTGATTGGGTGTGTGAGTAATTCTGAATAGCTCCAGGTTGAGAGTTCTCTTCCAAGCCTTATTATACCAAACGATCAGAATGACTGAACTTGACTGTTATCTGCACATACACATCAAGAATAACTCACAGGAAAACATACAGATAATATTAAAGCTCTCTGTCTTGGGTAAACAGTGGAATTGCTACACACTGTGTATATCTAATCGCCAACAAGCAGCCTCCAGGGAATTACGTTAGACTTTTATGAGGTGTAAGTGGGCGTTGTGTTGTGTCTCATAGTTTATGACATGAGTTATGTTTTCGTGCTTCCATTTTCTATATGTATGCATATATAAACATAAATGCTGCGTGCATGTGTTTGTGGGTGTCTTTGGATCATGCTCTCCTGCTTGAAAATGAATCAATGATTCTCACATTTCTCGCAATTTTTCCCCCATAAACAAATCCAACATGAAGTTACTCTTTAATATCAAAGGCTACGGCCCGCCTCGGGCCCAAAACCACACCATGCATTTTCACACGCCTCCTTCGGTTGCTTCTCCTCTCTCCGTCCTCATGAAAAATTCATCCGGCTAGAGGGGGAAGACGAGATATAGTGAGAGAGAGAGAGAGAGGAGGTAGAGAAATGAGGTAGTCACGAAGCTCATATTATTCCAGAAACGATCCCAATATTTCACCCAAACCCACCCCGCCCCTTTAAATATTTCATAACAGGCGCTCTTAAAACTGCTACGTGCTAAAAGTAAACTCTGTAAAATTGAGTGTGACATGCAAATGTCAGGAGATGACAAAATATTTCATATGCTCTGGACTTGATGGGCGTCACTGTTAAAGACTTCAGAGATACAGGAAGGTTCTTCACAGACTTAGTATGCAGCACAAATGGAATACTAGCATACTACTTAATGAGTATACACCGTATGCATTATGCAACTATTCACTTTTTAAACACTAGTATGCCACATTGTTGTCACATGACCTAATCATGTAGCATTTTAGAGGCGACAGTTATCAACTTGGGAATAAAAAAGGGTTATTTGGCATTTTTTATTCAATTTTGTGTGTCAAATATCTCACATTTTGGCAGACTACTCAAATTATGAGTCCAAAATGACACCTATGACTATACTTGTTATATTCCAAGTATTGTGCTGTTTTGTACACCGGTACAATTGGATGTAATCGGATGAATCGTGGATGCAATTTGTGCATTTGGATTGCACTTGTATTTTTTCTGCTCTCACTAAAAGTGAAAATGTGTGAAGTGTCAAAATCAAAGACAATCAGAACATTTCAATGTTTAATACAGCTATGTGAAGTGGGATTTTTGACTAATTAATTTTAAGGTGGACAGAGCTATACAGCATGACATCAACAAAATAAAGCACCCAACAAAATGTTGTCATGGTCGTGGCTGTTTGGATCAAAAATGTGATTAACACGAAAAGGACCAAATTGATTACAATCAGACACTCACCTAAAGGATTATTAGGAACATCATACTAATACTGTGTTTGACCCCCTTTCGCCTTCAGAACTGCCTTAATTCTACATGGCATTGATTCAACAAGGTGCTGAAAGCATTCTTTAGAAATGTTGGCCCATATTGATAGGATAGCATCTTGCAGTTGATGGAGATTTGTGGGATGCACATCCAGGGCACGAAGCTCCCGTTCCACCACATCCAAAAGATGCTCTATTGAGATGAGATCTGGTGACTGTGGGGGCCATTTTAGTACAGTGAACTCATTGTCATGTTCAAGAAACCAATTTGAAATGATTTGAGCTTTGTGACATGGTGCATTATCCTGCTGGAAGTAGCCATCAGAGGATGGGTACATGGTGGCCATAAAGGGATGGACATGGTTAGAAACAATGCTCAGGTAGGCCGTGGCATTTAAACGATGCCCAATTGGCACTAAGGGGCCTAAAGTGTGCCAAGAAAACATCCCCCACACCATTACACCACCACCACCAGCCTGCACAGTGGTAACAAGGAATGATGGATCCATGTTCTCATTCTGTTTACACCAAATTCTGACTCTACCATCTGAATGTCTCAACAGAAATCGAGACTCATCAGACCAGGCAACATTTTTCCAGTCTTCAACTGTCCAATTTTGGTGAGCTCTTGCAAATTGTAGCCTCTTTTTCCTATTTGTAGTGGAGATGAGTGGTACCGGTGGGGTCTTCTGCTGTTGTAGCCCATCCGCCTCAAGGTTGTGCGTGTTGTGGCTTCACAAATGCTTTGCTGCATACCTCGGTTGTAACGAGTGGTTATTTCAGGCAAAGTTGCTCTTCTATCAGCTTGAATCAGTCGGCCCATTCTCCTCTGACCTCTAGCATCAACAAGGCATTTTCAGCCCACAGGACTGCCGCATACTGGATGTTTTTCCCTTTTCACACCATTCTTTGTAAACCCTAGAAATGGTTGTGCGTGAAAATCCCAGTAACTGAGCAGATTGTGAAATACTCAGACCGGCCCGTCTGGCACCAACAACCATGCAACGCTCAAAATTGCTTAAAACACCTTTCTTTCCCATTCTGACATTCAGTTTGGAGTTCAGGAGATTGTCTTGACCAGGACCACACCCCTAAATGCATTGAAGCAACTGCCATGTGATTGGTTGATTAGATAATTGCATTAATGAGAAATTGAACAGGTGTTCCTAATAATCCTTTAGGTGAGTGTAAGTCTCAGGTGTCCCCAGAATGTGTCTGTGAAGTTTCGGCTCAAAATACCCCACGGATCATTTATTATACCATGTTATAAATGCCTCTTTTTGGGTGGAATCAAAAACACGCTGATTTAGTGTGTGTCTCTTTAAATGCAAATGAGCTGCTGCTCCCCGCCCCCTTTAAGGAGGAGGGCTGTGCCTTTACAGCTTGTGCTTCGGATACTACAGCAACAACAAATCAAAACAAATATGACTGACATCGTAAATACCTGAGTTCAGCCATATATGTATGTATATATACAGGGGCGTCGGACTGGGGGGGTAAAGGGTACCAAGTACCCAGGGCCCGAGGCAGGGGGGGCCCCTTAGAAGTCAGTTTTCTATACATACATATTGATGGGCCAAAATTTGCAGCTATGTATATATATATATATATATATATATATATATATATATATATATATATATATCTGATCTCCGTGAATACAATTGGAGACAATGGGAACTTTAGCTGCATTAGCAGCTATATTCTATATTTTCTCTGCTTTTTCCTTTCCCTTTTTTTAAGCAGAGAATGAGATAAAAATAAAAAAGTAGTATTATTTGCCAAATGAATGAAACATTTGGAATCAGACAGTAGCCTGCAGCAGAAAGAGTAGACAGAGAGGGAGAGGTCCGATCCAATTACTGTTTAACAGGAGGTAACACTCCAGGAAGGGTGTAAATGACAACCGCAGTCTACAGCTATTTCAACACTAATTATCAGCTCTGGGCAGCTGTGTGTTTTCATTGTGAATATGTGTGATAAACTTGCAATCATGGGCTATTTTTTGATGTTTTTTCTTACCTGCGTGTCAAGAACAATGTGAAGTTGTAATAGCATGTGTCTTCTCACCTCTAGTGTTGTGAAACCACTGCTCTTTAATGTCTTGTCTGATTTCGACGTGTTACTGCAGAAAGACCCTTGCGTAAACTGACACACTGTCTGTGTTAATGAATCATGTAACATGACTCAGTTGGTGCTGTAGTGTAGGGAATATAAATAGCTTTTATTTTCAACCTACAGGCAAAGCGTATTATTTTTGTTGTTAAAATATTTCGTTTAATCCCAGTTTAATGTGCAGAAGCAAATATATGTTAGTCTTGCATACCCGGACTTTTGATTAACGGCATAAAGTCTGTGATGCAATGAGATCCAGCAGATGGAAAATGACTTCAATAAATCAAATGATTTGTTGAAGGAATAACAATCTTTAATTTGTGAAAATGAAGAAATGAAAAAAAAAAATCAATTAAATACATTTAAAATAAAAGCAATACAGAAAATAAATGTTTGATTCTAAAATGAAGGATATATCCAAGGACTAAGTCTGGGAATAAACCTTATAATACAAAGTCTTGTCTTTGTCTAATGCACTAAGTAAGTCAATGGGAAAAAAAAGTTAAAGTACAGAGTCAAGATGAGTCCTCAAAGTCTGAGATCAGAAGCGAAGAGCTATAGAGTTCAGATGTTGGTCTGAAGACCAAAATTTAAGTTAAGGTCTTTATACTTTCTTCGCTTCTATATGCTCGTAAATATCATACTCAGCAAAGTATGCCTTTCTAGACACCTGTGTGTGCACTTTACTGAGCATAATATTCTCAATGTTTCCAAAAGGGACGCTAGAGCGGACATTAGTGTGAATTGTTCACTTCTACAGTGAGTTTTCTATTTCAACTTAACTATTATCAAGGCGAAGCAACTGTTTGATTAGAATTTGCTAAGCAAGTAAGGTAATAGGGTATATTAAGTAATTAGCACTTAAAATGTGATACTGATGACATCGATAATTATGTATTTGCTCTGAAATGTTTAACTTTTTTTTCTTTATTTTTTTTTTCAGAGAAACCATAATTTCAACCATCATATTTACTTCACCTTCACCTGGGGCTTTTATTATGGTGGAAAACTGAAAGTGTTGTTGTATTTACTTCACCTTCACCTGAGGCTTTTATTATGGCGAGGAAACTGAAAGTGCTGTTGTATTTACTTCACCTTCACCGCAGGCTTTTATTATGGCGAGGAAACTGAAAGTGCTGTTGTATTTACTTCACCTTCATCTCAGGCTTTTATTATGGCGGAAAATGAAAGTGCTGTTGTATTTACTTCACCTTCATCTCAGGCTTATATTATGGCGGGAAAACTGAAAGTGCTGTTGTATTTACTTCACCTTCACCTGAGGCTTTTATTATGGCGGGAAAACTGAAAGAGCTGTTGTATTTACTTCACCTTCACCTGAGGCTTTTATTATGGCGGGGAAACTGAAAGTGCTGTTGTATTTACTTCACCTTCACCTGAGGCTTTTATTATGGCGGGGAAACTGAAAGTGCTGTTGTATTTACTTCTCCTTCACCTGAGGCTTTTATTATGGCGGGAAAACTGAAAGAGCTGTTGTATTTACTTCACCTTCACCTGAGGCTTTTATTATGGCAGGGAAACTGAAAGTGTTGTTGTATTTACTTCACCTTCACCTGAGGCTTTTATTATGGCGGGGAAACTGAAAGTGCTGTTGTATTTACTTCACCTTCATCTCAGGCTTATATTATGGCGGGAAAACTGAAAGAGCTGTTGTATTTACTTCACCTTCACCTGAGGCTTTTATTATGGCGGGAAAACTGAAAGAGCTGTTGTATTTACTTCACCTTCACCTGAGGCTTTTATTATGGCGGGGAAACTGAAAGTGCTGTTGTATTTCCTTCACCTGAGGCTTTTATTATGGCGGGGAAACTGAAAGTGCTGTTGTATTTACTTCACCTTCACCTGAGGCTTTTATTATTGCGGGAAAACTGAAAGAGCTGTTGTATTTACTTCACCTTCACCTGAGGCTTTTATTATGGCAGGGAAACTGAAAGTGTTGTTGTATTTACTTCACCTTCACCTGAGGCTTTTATTATGGCGGGGAAACTGAAAGTGCTGTTGTATTTACTTCACCTTCACCTGAGGCTTTTATTATGGCGGGGAAACTGAAAGTGCTGTTGTATTTACTTCACCTTCACCTGAGGCTTTTATTATGGCGGGGAAACTGAAAGAGCTGTTGTATTTACTTCACCTTCACCTGAGGCTTTTATTATGGCGGAAAACTGAAAGAGCTGTTGTATTTACTTCACCTTCACCTGAGGCTTTTATTATGGCGGGAAACTGAAAGTGCTGTTGTATTTACTTCACCTTCACCTGAGGCTTTTATTATGGCGGGAAACTGAAAGTGCTGTTGTATTTACTTCACCTTCACCTGAGGCTTTTATTATGGCGGGGAAACTGAAAGTGCTGTTGTATTTACTTCACCTTCACCTGAGGCTTTTATTATGGCGGGGAAACTGAAAGTGCTGTTGTATTTACTTCACCTTCACCTGAGGCTTTTATCATGGCGGAAAAACTGAAAGAGCTGTTGTATTTACTTCACCTTCACCTGAGGCTTTTATTATGGCGGGAAAACTGAAAGTGCTGTTGTATTTACTTCACCTTCACCTGAGGCTTTTATTATGGCGGGGAAACTGAAAGTGCTGTTGTATTTACTTCACCTTCACCTGAGGCTTTTATTATGGCGGGAAAACTGAAAGAGCTGTTGTATTTACTTCACCTTCACCTGAGGCTTTTATTATGGCGGGGAAACTGAAAGTGCTGTAGTATTTACATCACCTTCACCTGAGACTTTTATTATGGCGGACACATTTTATTTGTATGTTATCCTCAACTGGTGACTTACTGTTGACCATTATGCTTTCTCAAATAGGGTTGCTCCGATACCAAAATTTTGGCTTCGGTACGATACCAGCCCTGGTACCTCTGTATCGATACTAAATCAATGCTATAATCAACAAATAAAAAGCTTCAGATTGTTTATGAAATTACACAGAAAATGTGTGTGCGCGTGTGATCTTAATGCATTCACCCCATCAAAGAACGCACGTTATGTTCAACCAGACAGCGCATTTGCAATGTGTTGTTTAAGTGCTCACATCGGCATACATGTACTTGCATAAAGTATGTTTCTGGCCTTTGACTATTCATAGATTGACTTCCCAAAAGAGTTAAACATTGTGGCTCTGAGGTGCTTTCAAAACACTATGTTTGTTTGAACTGTCTGACATATATGAACAAATGATATGAATTTGGGGCAGGACTACCTGTTTATCTAAACCAATGACAAAACCTGTTTTGAAAACAATCATTATTGGTAATTATTTAGAATATGCAGAAATTACACTAGCACTAGCACAATTTAATACTGTATATATGGGCAAATACACATGGCCACCTGCTTTGTCATGTATGAGTCTTCTGCTTACATCATCACAGTGGGTCGTCTGGGCCAACCTTGTAGATGCCAACTATTTTTGTGCACAAAAAAAGTCACGACATGCATTCTGACACACCAACACACATTCTCGCTGTGAGCCGTATGTGTGTGAGAGATTCCGGGCAGCGGTACAGACATTAAATGAAGAGCAAAATGATGGTGGAAGTTGTGACCTCTTTCTGCTCCACAGGTCAAATTCAGGTCGCAATGAGGAGAGGTCAGAGGTCATGGACATATGAAAGGGCATAGTAACATTGGGACATGACATGATTGCTTGTGATGAGATTTGATTACACAGATGAACAGAGAGCAAAGAAAATAAAAAGAAAGTAAATAGAAGGATGGCGAGAGGAGGGGAGATCTGGCTCTGCTGGACAAAACAGATGGCCTTGTGCGTGTGTGATCGTGCGTGCGTGCGTGCATGCCTGCGTGCGTGCGTGTAACTGGTCACCATTTCTTTTAAATTAATTATATACAAATTAAGCTTATTTACCAACAATTGCTGCACAATGTTGTAACATTATACCACAAATGCTAACATGATTTTAGTGTGATGAAATCACTAACCTTAACCTTATGAAAGTTACATACTATATTACAACTTGTTACATAGCATATGACAACAACGTTGCCATGACAGCAAAACCTTGTTCTCCCAGTTTTGGTTTTAACTTTACACAGATTTTATTAGTAAATGGAAGCGCAGCGTAGTTCTAGCGGGAAGACTAGCAGCTGTAAATCATCGTACCATTAGCTTGGTAACTCCTAGTCAATCACATGTAAGCCGTTGCTTTATAAGTCTGCTCACAATCTATCACACTGCTGTTTTAGTGTGCTAACACGGCAACCTCCACCACCCCACCACCACCAGTTGAGCCCCGATCTGCACAGGGGTAGGCTCCTTGCTCCTGCCTCCTATCTCTGGCAGGATATGACGGTTCCGAGTACAACTTCTTCGGACCGCCAGATGGGGCCTACGCCAAAGAGAGATACATTACTTTTCTGTTTTATATTCATCAAATAAATTTCACTCAAGTCTGTGAGTCTTCCTGATAGAAGTGATTTTATCACACTAAAACAGCCCTAAAGAATTTCATGTGAACTACCTGAAAAGAAAAAATATATATGTTTTTCACTTGTTTCTAGGGCCCTGTGTAGTCATTTAAAGATGTTGGATGACAGAATGAAGTTGGTGTGTACTGAGGACGTCATGGTTACTAACATAACCTCGGTTCTAGTCATTTTAGTTTCTTTGCATCATGCCGCTCACTTGCAGACACGTCAACTTTGTTTATCGTAATATGAGCGTTAGCTGTATCAAATCATGCTGGGTCCCATTCAATGGGAGTAGCCTATTGTAGTTTTGTCACACTGTATTGGTTGTAGTGTACACAGTTTTGCTTATTAAATAGATAAAGTGTAGTTTTGTCACACCACAACAAACACTTGCAGTTTTGACATATATATATATATAATCAGAGGATCATTTTGTCACTTTAATTTGCTCATTTGCAGTGTAGAAATGGTATCAGACACTTTCTTTAGAACTTACCTTCTTTATCGCTCTCTTAGACTCACTAAACGTATCTGCTGGCTTAGATCTCGTGTGCACAGGGACGTGCAGAAGGTAAGACTCAAGCTTAGACATCCCCCGTGGACCTAACTAACAAGAGAAATTAGGCTGCAGGAGAGATGGCAAAGGTTATATTATATTTGTTTTAAGGAAGTAAATTGAGGAGCTGTTTATATACCCATTGCATTCTGATAAGGATTATGCAACCAACTTTTGCTTAGAGCTCCAGTGAAAGCAAGGGAAAATGTTACAATATATCATTCTCATTGTTCATCATTTCCATTATCTCTTAGAGAGAATATATATATATATATATATATATATATATATATATATATACTATATATATATATATATATATATATATATATATATATATATATATATATATAATGTGAATATTTGCCTTTAGAGTGAAATATTATTTTCAGCATCCTCTATAGATCTAATCTGTTATAGTGGCTATTTAAAGGGGGACCCACTTCCACACAGTGCATTTATACAAATCGTCTGCAATTTGTCTCTTTCTCTCCGTTTTTTCCTCTGTAAGGTGGCTGCAATCCTTTTGTTCTCTGTTATGCTCTCTATTCTCTTTTCCTCTCTGTCTGACAGGCTGGAGAATCCAATTAAAGACACATGGCAAAGCAGAGCAGGCGTTTAGTTCTGTGCTCTCTATCTCTCTCTTGGCGTAGAACGGAAGAGTGTGACAGTTTGTGTGTGTGTGTGTGTGTGTGTGTGTGTGTGTGTGTGTGTGCGTGCGTGTGTGGACAGTTTAAGTGGTTTACGAGGACTTTTTTTCAAGTTACAAACTGGTAATTACAATGGTATTATGCTATAAATGTGGTTTATGAGGACATTTCTAGTGTTCCCATCATTCAAATCACTTTAAAAAAAACTTACTAAACTATGTTTTATTGAAAATGTAAAAATGCAGAAAGTTTTTTGTGAGGGTTAGGTTTAGGGTAGGGTTAAGGGATATAATCTATAGTTCATAAAGTATAAAAATAATGATGTCTATGGAGAGTCCTCATAATGATAGCTGCACTAACTGAAGGTATGTTAGCATGTATTACAGAATGTTCTAAGCAATATTTTGGAATGATAAATTGGATTGTATTATTTGAATTTGAATTTGGTTTAAATGTATTTAAAGTGGTCATGGCATGCCTTTGTTGCTATTTTAATATGTTCCTTGAGGTTCACTAATAATATTAGTCATATCATTTTCCACCCTCATTCTGACCATCTGTCAGAAACACTCTGTTTTGGTGCTACATCTCCTTTAAGACTTGACAGTAGAGGTCTTCATGGTCCAAAAATGTGTGCCCGAACCCGGAAATGTGCTATCAGGAACTGACCCAGACCCGTCTATTACCGAAAAATGGCAAAAATGTGCTATCTGGAACCGACCAGGACCAGTCTATTATTTGAAATCTGAACCCGGACCCATCCGGGACACACAGACCCGATTGAACCCGATCGCACAGATCCCACAGCTAATTGCTAATTGCTATTACAAGAATGGGGCCCAACCCGGACCCGGCTGACCATTTCAAATATGGATCCGAACCCGTACGGGTCCCGGGTCCTCGGGTTCGGGTGGACCCATGAAGACCTCTACTTAACAGTAAACACCCACTGTTATGATTGGCTCTCTGCTCTTGACTGACTTGCAATCTCACTGCTCACCATTACTGGGTGGGACTACGGAAATTATAAGGTAAAATAGGAGTTAATGGCTGCCTCCGAAACCAAAGGTAGCTCTCTTGTTGCCTCGCTGCCCTATAAGTCAATGACTCAACAGACAGCGTTTGTGTAGAAAAGGTACCTCCAGACACTGGTTTTGGACAGGCTAGAGGGAGCATAATGTTGCATTCCAGCAATTGATTATCGCCATCTGGTGTCCATTAAAGGTAACGCGTCTGCTTCATTCATCCAACCAAACCACAATGGTCTAATCATCTAGAACAAAAGAGTTTTGGTGAAAACCAAGTGTATATTTCAGAACTACAATACTAAATGGAAACTGGTTATTAACCACCTCTTTGTCCTACATTTTGTTTTTCTTCAGCTCAGCTGCTGTGAATCAGTGCACACAGTACCTTGGGATTTCATAGGCAGTGAAGGATACATACTTTAAAAATCGATCAGTTGAAGGTATCTCAGTAGACAGGATGTGACACAAACATTGGATTCGGACGTGCCTTAATCCCTTCCTACCTCCTTAAAGAACCTCCGAAAGCAGCATTTTCCTGGTTTCTGATGCAGCTAATGGGTTGTTGTGGAGGCGGTAAGATGCAAGTGTCTACCAGAGTGTAACATCACAATGTGGAGGAAGTAGAGAACGAATATTTTGACAGCTTGTTTTTTATCAAATGCTCTTTTTGCTGTGAGGAGGAAGTTTTGAGTTCTGAAAAGTGAGCTCTTTTATGTTAAAAGATCAAGGAAAATATGATTCCTAAGATCATGACCTATTTAAAGGTATATTTGTGCCACCAGCATCACTGTACCAAACTAAAATAACTTTCAAACAGGTTTCTAACAACATTCTTTGGACAAAAGTGTAATACAAACTCAATGCTGTCAATGATGCTATTGTCCAAGTACCATGGTACAATGATGGTATCTTTCACATTTTGAGTATACCACAGTACTAAATCATTACCATATTCATAAATCATGGTATTTCAATGTATGTGTCCACAAAACCATGGTAATGTGCAATGTGACCTTTTATTACTTCATGTGCTTTCATGTACTGTTAGTGGGTTTTAATACTGTTTTGGTCGGTAAATATCTTTACCTGCAGAGTTGTTCGCAAGCTCCATACGCAACGTCTTGAAGACCTTCAACACCGGCAGAGGATAGGATGCATTGCATGTTTGGTTTCGATTGATTGTAGCTAAATATACACTTCATTAATCATTCTTTATACTCTCTATCTAAAGTGTCCTGTAAGGGTCCTGTCAATTCACACGAAATGCGTTTTTGCGGTCGTCTTCGATAATTGTGCTACGTCTCGCCTAGGAGCGCTAACATTTTTAGAAGCCCTCCAACACATCTCAAGACACCTGCATTCATGGCGCTGCGTCTACCACAAAGACGGGTTGGGTGCACTGATCTATAATGTAGAACTAGATTCCTCATGACATCACAACATTGAGGCTACTGATGGCAGTTTATAAAGTTTTATGAGCAATCCAGTATAGATCAGTGGTTGGGTGTGAACGGCATTATTCTAGGTGCGTTTCAATCTGCAGGGTCCCTACGCATTGGTTATTCTATAATAGAGTCTACTTAACTGTTCTATGACCTATTGTCACGATAATGGATGTAACAGTCGCATGCACTCGAGCACAACCGCATAGAAAGCACACCTTAGGTAAATTAAGCTTAATTTAAACAACAGCTTTAGTTTATTTGAGTTTAAAGTTTATTTAGACAAACTATGCCAGTATTCTGCTGGTTCGCAATGACTGGTGGGTAAATTTCCCTCTGCATTTCCTGTGAAGTGATGCATTGACGTACACTTATTCCCTATGCCGTTTGAAGTGCCCTTCCAACTGAACATTAACGTTCCCTTTGGATTGGAATCTCCCTTAAGATGGCTGAATATCATGTGAAGTCCACTTCGGACTAACGGTCGATTGGAACGCACCTACTTTTTCACAGTGATAAAAGGCTCCAAATGATTTACAGTCTAGGCAAGCTGTCATTTTGCTAACCCCTTTGACCAATTCAAATGGAAAAGGAACCCACTCGTTGCGTAGTTGGCTAGAGCACGTAACTGGTAATCAGAAGGTTGCTGGTTCGATCCCCACAGCCACCACCATTGTGTCCTTGAGCAAAGCACTTAACTCCAGGTTGCTCCGGGGGGATTGTCCCTGTAATAAGTGCTCTGTAAGTCACTTTGGATAAAAGCGTCTGGCAAATGCATAAATGTAAGAGTGATTCATTCACGAATCGGGCATCACCAGTTCTGATTCTAAATTGCAGATAGAATAGGAACATTGATCAGAGCACGAAAGAGTTTAGTGACAGTGTTTTATATTTTGTTGTCTCGTCTGAGGCTACTCCGATCCGCTGTAGCTGTTAAAAGCACCTCCACTAATTATCTTCGTGTTGAAATGATGTATTATATATAATTATTGGTTATCTTTAGATTTTGGGATGAAACATGCAGGGGCTTGAGCCTTATGCTAATTTGCTTTTTAAATTTTTTACAAACTTGGGAAGAGTTGTAGGATTAAACTAGGACACTTTGTTGCAGAAATATGGGAATATTATATCACTGTTTGAGACATGAAATACACTAAATTACAGCCGTTGAAACAAAATGTGTTACAACATCTGTATTTTCTCCATATAATACTTGAATAAGAAATGAAAAATAGACTTTGGGGAGTTTATTTTAGTAAAGATAATAATGAAGTAAAAATGTAAACGCCACTACGTCACCAGACCGCTAAGCATACCCTCCAAACACAACAACACCCCCCCCATCCCCAATCATGGGGACCCCCTGTAAGATTGGAATCAATTAGAGCACTGCTCAAATGTATTAGTCTGTCATCAATTAGTAATAAGGATTTTTAATGTAGAACTGTGGTTACAATTTTTAATGGTTAGATACTGTATAATAAATTGCAATGTGTATTAAAAAATGCCTTTTATAATGCATTATATATATAGACTTGACGGAGCATTACCCATTTTTTTTCTCCTGCTGTATATGTATTGCATGAAAATGCCAAAAGCACTCAGTTCCAATATTTTATTCGTGCCCAGCATTCTGTTCACTGGTTTCATTCCAGCTCTCTCCTGCATTGGCTCTTCACGACCCTCTCTCAGCCAAATAAATCCTCCAGCTTGCCATCCCATAATACCCCTGAGAGTGACTCTGGGACACATGTTAAAGGACTGGAACATAATGTGATTGGCTGAAAGTAAAATAAACAAAAGATACAATCAATTTAGCCATTGGAATCAGTTTTAGGAATGAAATGCTTCAAATGTAATTTAGTGATGTTTACATTTGTTATTAATTCCTCACATCATTTAAAAAGTAATGGAATTTTGGGATGATTAAATATGTATGATGATTTTCCAAATCTTAAGACTAAAAGGAGCTTTATGTATTTTTGCTTCCTACAGCTCTCCAGGTAATAATATACACAAACACAAATTTTAACTGGGTCAGCTTGCGATGTCTACTGGGAGAGAAAATCATTATTTGAAGGGGACATAATGTGTGTGGTGTATATACTGTTAGTGTATTAGTGTTTTGTTTGATTGTTTTGTTCTCCTTTTGTGTTCTGCAGAAGAAAGAAATACAGGTTTGGAACAATGTTCCATGTGAGTAAATGATTATTCATTTATGTTGATCAATCAATCATCGTGTTATTGAGTTTACCATTATACTATTACTATTATAACTCATGTCAAAATCCAGACATTAAAGTTGTTCTATTGCTCAGCGTTGACGGATACGTTTGTACAAGTTCGGTTATTTCTCTCTCTCTCTCTCTCTCTCTCTCTCTCTCTCTCTATCTCTCTCACACTGTTCTTCTCTCATGTTTTGTTGCTTCGAGGCATAATGCTCATTAGGGTGAAGAGGCACTTCCTGGGGGGACAGGAAGTCAGCAGAAGGTGACATGGCATAACTGTGATCTGTCAACCCATAGTATGATGAGAACCAAAAACACACACACACATCCACACAGCTGCCACCTCAAAGACAGTCTCTATGTCTTTCTGTCATGCTTTCTCTGTCAGTAGAGAAAATGAGAGCAAGAGACTCATGTATAATTCATATTGCTGGAGACTCATTTGCTGTAGAGACACGAAAGCACATGAACTTTTAGTGATAGTGCCAGACCAACATGTATATCCTGAACATGTATATCCTGTATATTGTATATCTATATATATACAGTATACTGGATATACATGTTGGTCTGCCACTAAAAGTATATATATATATATATATTTTTCTAAATATTGGTCTAAAAATACAAATCGAACATCTAAATTCCACAATACCAATTTAGGGTCTGGATCATGTCTTATAATTAGATATTCTCTTTTCTGTAAATTGTAATGCTACTATTAGAGACAAATCCCACTTCTGAATGTGCATACTTCCCTACTACATAGGATGCAAGAAGCAGAATGTCAAATCAGTAGAACGTCCGAATCCTCACCATTCATACTTATTCAACAGTAGGGGAGAAATTCCAGGATGACTTACAAAATCTGCTGAGATTTTTGAGAAGTGTGCATGCACTGGACAATTCACTGTACCATACTGGCACAGGAGCTGGTCAGTTTTAAAACGCTAAATGAAAAAACAAAACAAACATACGTCGGAGAACCACAAGTCATGCGTCTCTTTTCAGCTGTGACAAATAGATACTACTCACCTGCATACCTAAAGAACATTCTTTATTAATGATTGAGAAGTGCGTTCATTATCCAATGTAGTATTACGTCCAACAGCACTCAACATGGCTTTATGAATGTAATGTTAATTGAGAACACGTGTTAATCTGTTCCATTGACGCTTCACTTTACAACAATTCTCTATTTTTTCCTTCTTTTCTTTTTGAAATAACAGATTACTTGGGCGGCTGTGGCTCAGTTGGTAGAGCGGGTTGGCCACTAATCGCAGGGTTGGTGGTTCAAATCCCGGCCCACACGACTCCACATGCCGAAGTGTCCTTGGGCAAGACACTGAACCCCAAGTTGCTCCCAATGGCAGGCTAGCACCTTACGCAGCAGCTCTGCCGCCATTGGTGTATGAATGTGTGTGTGAATGGGTGAATGAGACGCAGTGTAAAGTGCTTTGAATACCATTAAGGCTTAAAAGGGCGCTATATAAGTGCAGACCATGTAGCAAGAGAGAGATAATTTGTCATTTAAAGCTAAAACGGCCTCTATTATTAACGTACTCACAACTATTTTAGTTTTGGGCAAAAACGTGATTTTCAGCTTGAGATTGTGTCAAAGAGGTCAGAAATAACCAGACCAGAACAACTCTACTGAGGTCCTAAAATACTCATTCGAGTGACTGAAAACTGTAGAACTGTGATTCCATCTTGAAAATTCTACAATTTCTTTTAGAAATTGTAGTGCCGAGACTGCATTTATAAAGAGCTGCATGTTCACAATGTTTATGATAAACTGCAATATGACTGTTAAAGCAGCTAAACTGTAAAAATAAAACTGACACTCACTGTCAGCATATTTCCATCCACTGCATCAGAGAGAAAAAATACATGAAAAGGTAGAGAAAAGGGGAAGGAAAGACACTTATCTCTTCTCAAAACTCAAATACTTCAAAGCAATTCCTACACTACTGTATGCCCCCTGTTTTTCCTTGTCAAGCTTTTTCTTTTTCTGTCATCCTACTGTTGACATATACACACAAACGCACACACACAAAGACAGATTTCTGACTAGCATTACTTATTGTTGAATGATAAAGTCCTGTTGTTATGATTTAATTCAGAGATTATTTAGCAGAGACAGGCCACTTCTATTAAAATGAATGGGAGAAATTGGAACGCTCAACAAAGAAGCTCTGAGCGCCCAAGGTCAACGGATATAAAAAGGAAGTCCTGCTTACAGTTATAAGAGCCAATCACCTTTTAGATAAATATGTCGCCTGTCAAGCAACTCTAAAATGTGCATGCGCTTTAGCTATACAATCTATATAAAAAAAAAGAATCACAAATAATGATTCCAGTATTGTCAGATTTGATTGTTTATTTGAAATATGTTTCTTTGATCATGGATTAATTCTGTTCTTTTGTGGCATAATTCTGTTGTTTTATTGTTTAATTCTATTGGGCTAGTTTAATTCCGTTGTGTTAATTTATTTATATTGTGTAATAGTTAAATTCCTTTGGGTTATAGTTTAATTATAACATGTTCTGTCTTAATTCTGTAAGGCTGGAACCAGGATGTCGTAAAAGTCACAGAACTCTGCGAGAACCATCGTCACAAAACACCAATGAGCATCTCCACCTGAGACAACATACTCTACTGATTAAGGACCATAAAACACAAATCTCACATCTGACCTCTATCCCACCTCAGGCCAATAAACTCACTCACATCTGATCTCTAACTCCCCTTATCTCCCCCTCAATGCACACACACACACACAGACACACAAAAAGAATATGTGAAAATGTAACAAAGAAAACAAGACATAATGTAACAAGACATGTTTGGTATAATTTAAAAGGTCTCAGTGCGACTGGTATAATGGTCTCTTTCCCAGGTTGGTAAATCTAATGGTAACAAAGTCATTAGGTCTTTGCCAAATGCTGTATAATTCTGGAGGTCTGTCCCCCTCCTTGCCTGTATGTTAGTGAGGTATGACCCCAGGACTTCCAAACCAAACCACTCCCAAAATTCCCTTTGTTGATGTTTTCTCTGGTTTGGGTATTTAAGGAAATGTGACACATTGTTCAGGGTCTCTCTCTGTAGCCAGATTGACCCACACAGGAAGCATTGTGTGTAGTTTTCTCTACCAGGAATCTGCATTCAGGTCTCCCATGCTTTGCAATTGCATGTAGTTTTTTTCCATTGTCAGGTTTGTTTTTCTTGACTTATTTTTAGGAATGTTTGTTTATTCTGATCGTATGTGAAATTGGCTTGATTGATTTGTTTTAAATCCTACCTGGAAAATAAATTGTTACTTTTTTAACTAAATAATTGATCACCGGTAGATTTGAGGGATGCCTTTTGTTACCACAAACTTATGTCCAGGAAAATGACATTACTGGAGCTTATGAATAGGAGAAAACCACATAAGATTACCAGTCACTACCTATCACTGTCTTAGCAAGTTGTATAAAACGTGAATAAATCTTCTGGTTATGAGCAAGCAGTAGGCGGCCGTATCTGATGATATTAGTAAACCCTGAAACCGCTGACTATGAACAGAACTGGCAATTATGTGTCCGTGAGATCTATGCAATTTATCGGCCGTCATATGACTCTAAGTGACAATCGGGACCCGAATGAAAGGATAACGATAATTCAGAGTAATCGATAATTTAAAAAGACCAAATTAAAAGAATGATCAGAAAGTAATTAGAGCTATAATTTTAATAACGGCATTAATTTGTTTAGTTTAAATTAACAATAATTGCTTTACATCAGCGCTCAGAAAAGACAGAACAACGCAGAGACCTTCAAAGGGTAATCTATTAAAGTTCCAGGTCCTTAAATTCGGTTCTGTTCAGGCATAATTGTGTTGTGTTATGTTTTAATTCTGTTCTGTTTTGACATACTGTAATTCTGTTTTGGTTTAATTTCATTGTGTTAGTTTAATTCCATTGTATTATGGTTTAAGTATTGTGTTATTGTTTAATTCTGTTCAGCTGTGCCATAATTCTGGTGTGTTATGATTGAATTATGTTGTGTTTTATTGTGTTGTTTAATTCAGCTCTATTATGGCTTCATGTTTTGTTTTTGTACTGTTCTTTTTTGAGAGCACAAAAGGAGTATTTTTTAAGATTCTTCACAATGACTGTCAAGCACCAAAAATAGAGTTAGTGATATAATGTGGTCAATTGTGAATATTCTTGTTTCATCAAAGGATTTAGAAACCTCAGCTCTCAGTATTTTCAGTATTCTTTCTGTATTCAGCATGTATTGCAGGTGGATTGTTTATTCCAATCATGATAAACATATCTGACAGGCAACAGAAAGTGGTTATACTCTGACCCTGTGTTTTGTTTTGTACGCCCAGGTGCAACATTTCATTACAGAGGCAAACACTCACACCTCAGCCAAATAATGCAATCTTAAGCTGTGCACAACACAACACAACACAACACAACACACTTCTTCTGTGAAACTACTTGTCACACACATAAAAACAGTTCTCTCTGGGTCCATCCAAAACAATTTATTTGTCTCTTGTTGTTCCTTTATTTCATGTTTTTTGTATCTCGTACTTTTCTATCATATTGCGAATTGGAGCAGTAGTTTTCATCAGGTTACTACTTTGCCACACAGTGCAAAGTATCTTTTTTATATGACTTTTAAAAGCTTATGCACAAACAGCAATATAAAGAGAGAGAGAGAGCTATAGATATACTATAAGGGCTGATCTTAATGTCAGTAAAGTTTCTTGTATGTATAAATAAAACACATAGTGAATAAAGGCAAGGCAAGATTAAATAATTTATTTATTTTTTATGTGCTGGCTTAATGATAATAAAACAATAAATGTGTAACGTTTGAATAACGATGCTGACGAGGAGATGCGGATCCAAACGCAGTTTGAGTTTATTTAATCAGAAAACACAAAATGAACAAAAGAACAACCCACGATGGGGAAAAGAAACATAAACTAGTTAAGGTAACCACGGTAGAGACAAACAGGGAACAAGGGAGAGAAGCACACATCAGGCTAACATCAAACAACGATCGACCAAGACTGAACAAAGACACGGGGTATAAATACACAAACATGGGAAAAGGGGCCAATGAAAGAACAGAACTCAAACAAGATAACAAGGTGATTAACAGAAACCAAAGGCAAATTAACAAGGGCAGGTGCAAACAATGAACAGTGAACACAAGACGCTAACAGAGGACTATGGAGTTAAATAAGGGACTAAAGTGAAAACTAAGGGATACCAAAAGTGACAGAATTACAAACAAAGGGCAACAGAGGGACAAGACAGGGTAACCGTTACAAAATGTATCTTAGTGTAGTGTATCATTATATATAATATATATATATATATATATATATATATATATATATATATATATATATATATTGGGCAAAGTTTCTGCTTTACATGCACTTTTCTGGGCGTCCTGGTGGAGGGGTGAGTGAATCGAACCTGAACTCAGTGAAACCACTGAGTGAGTGGTTTGGGGTTTCCATTGTGTCTTTTTCTCTTCCGCCCTCTGTCTCTCCCTTTACCACGATCTTAACCCACCCTGTCATACAGCTCCAATACCTGGAGAGTCAAGTTCCTTGAAAATCTGCCTGCGGGAGCTTCGTATCATATAAATACCAAAAGAAGCCAAATCGAAGCAAACCATTTTTTTTTTGTTTGCTTCAGGATGTTGTGTATTAATTTCCAGATGTGTTACTATTCTGACTGTTTGATAAGTGTTGCTGTCAAACTTATGACCTTTGAAACAGGATGTGGTGAAGCTTGAAGTCTTTAGATGGAATTTTGAACAAGTGCATCAACCACAATTTCATTGTAACTAACAAACAAGTCTTAGTTGATGATGTCACCAATGCACACATTGTGTGTTTGAAAAAGAGCCAGTGAAGAAATTTGGCCACACACTGTTTTTAATTGTCTTAGTATGGCTTTAAACTAAGTAAGTTTTTTTTTTTTTGTATGAACTGTAAGATTAATGACTAATGTCTTTGAAGTCCATCCTGGATTAACTGCAGAAGTTCACATCGATGCAATTGTCCATGTTAGTTGGCTGATGTAGACTTTTGTTGGCAATTAAATAATAGACTAATTATTCCATTTTAAGAGTGTAGTCCATCATTAGACAAAGATGATGCAGGCAGAGATCAATGAGGTGCATCGCAGTTCAACCTGCAGGTCATTTTGGTGAGGTTCGGTTGGGTCCATCCTAAATCCAAGGTTCAGACAGTGGTATATGAAGTATCCGATGTCTTACAGTTGGAGTTGGGATCAGTCCATCGTAAAAGACTGAAGTGATGTACCTGTTTGTTTGAACAAATGGCAGTTCCCCGTCTGTCACTCACTCAACGTTGTGTCGATTGAAGTGACACTACGGGCTTCTTTCGGGAGCCACAGTTACCTCTGATTTTGAGAAAAGGCCAATGAGATATTGGCTCATTCCTTCCTTCAGGAAACGGGGGTTACAATAGTAACCTAGATGTTTCATTTCAACCGATTACAATTTTAGTAGGCTTGTTAAAAACAATAGATTATTTGTAATGTTGCACACTGCTGTGGGTCTAAAAGTCAAGTTTTAGATCATTGAAATCATTTGAATTGATTCACCACTTTGACCAAAAATGCTAAACAACACCTTCAATACCTTCAGAAGTTACATGATAGGTGTGGGTGAGAAACAGATCAATATTTAAGTCCTTTATGTATATTCTCCTTCCTGCCCAGTTGGCCCATATTTCTCTCTCTCCTCTCTCTCTCTTTCGCACCGTGTTGGCCTTTTCCCTCGCCTATTTAGTTTTCTTTGTTGTTGTTGTCTTCCCCTCCTGTCTCCTCCCAGGGCGAGGAAGGCGGGGATGACCACACCGGACGCAAGATACACCCCGCCCCAGGGATAGGGGGGGATGTACGTCATGCCGGTGGAACCCCGGCCTGAGATAACACCGGGAGGAGTGTGGAGCGGATGGGGGGCGGGGCCGGGTCGGAATATCACGCGCCCGGTCCCCAATCGGCCTGATGAGGCACGCGAGGGATAAAGGCGGCCGGTGACGATGGTTCGAGAGAGAGAGAATTACGGGCATGTCCGTCGTGTGTGTGTTTGTTTAATATTTGTGTATTTTGAGTTCAGTTTGTATTAAATTATGATTTATGTTGACAAGCTGGTTCTCGCCTCCTCCTAGCCCATCCTTAACCGTGTAACACAAACATACAAGGAAAATTGTAGAATATTACCCATTTAAACTATCAGTTAAAGTACAATTAAGCCTGTTTTTGTCTATGTGTGTGCTTACAAAATTGAAATCAGGTCTGTACCCATCGAATGAGCCACATCAGGGAGATAAAGAGGTTCTAGTTGGTAGCAGGTGAGGTTGAAGCTGAGATGAATAGAGTGAGAAATATAGTCTGACACCCCATTTGTGTGAGAGCGTGTGTGCCTGAGAGACAGACAGAGAGAGAGAGAGAGAGAGAGAGAGATCTCCTTCTGTGCTTAATGAAGACAGCAGTAACAAGGGAAAGAGAGGTGGTCCATTGCATTGTAATTTCAGCCATTTCAAACAAAAAATGGCTCTATTAGCTGACTATCAGGGCTCTGCCAGAACACCCACAAACAGAAGCACTGCAGGTTTACATAAATACTTTCAGTGAGCACAATAAACACTTACATTGTATTTCATTTCTTTATATTTCATGAGTCTGTGCACTCCAAAAGAATTCTCAATTGTCAGTTTTACTCAATCCTCCCATGTTCATATTACTCAAAAAATTTATGTAGCCAAGGGAACTTAATTTAACTAAGAGTTAATTTAACTAAAAAAGTGTCTTGTCAGTGTTACGTTCCTGTGTTGTCTGCCCTCTGTTCTCTGTTTCACTATCACGTTGATTTCACGTTTCCTTGTGGTCCGCTCCGTGTTTTCCTGTTCACCCGTCACCGATCCCGCTCCATGTCACGTTTTCCCTGTTGTACGCCCTGAGTCTCACTGTCCGTGTGTTAAACTACATTTCCCACAATTCCCGGCCCCCCACTGCCTGCACTCATCATTGCTTTCACCTGTGTCTCGTTCAGTCTCCACTTTGTCTGTGTATTTAAACCTTGGTTCTTTGTTTAGTCTCTGTCGATCGTTTTCGTTTCTTGCATGTAGTCCAGCCTGGTCCGTGTTCCCTACCCGAGTTCAGAGTTTGTTTCTTCGTGTTTATATCTGTTTCGTTGTGTATCAGTTTCCTGTTTTCCCCTCGTGGACTTTTCTTTGTGTTTACCCCTTTTATTTCTTATGTGTTAAATCCTAGTGTTGTTAGTACTTTGCTTCCTCGTGTTTATCTGTTCCATTGTGTTTCAGCTGCCTGTTTTCCCATCGTGGACTTTTCTTTGTGTTTACCCTTTTATTTATTATGCATTGAATAAAACCGGGTTTGGATCCGCACCTCTTGTCCGTCTTGTCCTGTGTCAGCACTAGACGTAACAGAACGATCGACCCCACAATGGATCCAGCGGTGCAACAGGCGAACTTCAGACTCCTCTGCCTGAAACAAGAGGGCCGTCCTGTGGAGGACCACATCCGCGACTTCCTCGAGCTGGCGAGTGTCGTGGACTTCCCAGACTCCTCCCTGGTGGGTTTCTTCAGGGGCAATCTGAACAGTTCGCTTAAGGAGCGGTTGCCACCGGCGACGTGCGGCTGGACTCTCCTGGAATTCGTGGAGGAGACTTTGCTGGTCTTCAGCTCGTCACTCACTGTGGGCGTTGTTGAGGAAGACCCTGCCTCTCCTCCCGCAGTGGTGACCCTCCAGTCGTCCATGGCTCGTCCTTTCGCGCCTGCCCCACCTGCCAGCAAGCCAACCTCCACGCCTGCCTTAATCCACAAACCAGCGTCGCCAGCTTGGTCCGCTCCAGAGTCGGTGTGCTCAGCTTCCTCTGCTCCTGCGCCAGCGCGCTCAACCTCGTCAGCCCGAAGGAGGAGGAGGAGGGCAGAAGCTTCTGCTCGCTACTCCACACCTTCCACGGCCAGCGAGCCAGAGCCCACGCCTGCCGCGGCCAGCGAGCCAGAGCCCACGCCTGCCGCGGCCAGCGAGCCAGAGCCCACGCCTGCCGCGGCCAGCGAGCCAGAGCCCACGCCTGCCGCGGCCAGCGAGCCAGAGCCCTCGCCTGCCCCGGTCTGCGAGCCAGAGCCCTCGCCTGCCCCGGTCAGCGAGCCAGAGCCCTCGCCTGCCCCGGTCTGCGAGCCAGAGCCCTCGTCAGCTACGGTCACCCAGCCAGTACCTGTCGCCTCAGAGGTCAATGAGCCAGTGCCTGTAGCCTCGACCGTCCCTGAGCCAGCGCCTGTAGCCAGGACCGTCCAAGAGCCAGCGCCAGCAGCCATGACCGTCCAAGGGCCAACGTCTCCCAAGCTTTCCAGAGCTCCGCCTCCCGAGCTTTCCAGAGCTCCGCCTCCCGAGCTTTCCAGTGCTCCGCCTTCCGAGCCTCCCGAGCTTTCCAGAGCTCCGCCTTCCGAGCCTCCTGAGCTTTCCAGAGCTCCGCCTTCCGAGCCTCCCGAGCTTTCCAGAGCTCCGCCTCCCGAGCTTTCCAGAGCTCCGCCTCCCGAGCTTTCCAGAGCTCCGCCTCCCGAGCTTTCCAGATCTCCGCCTCCCGAGCTTTCCAGAGCTCCGCCTTCCGAGCCTCCCAAGCTTTCCAGAGCTCCGCCTTCCGAGCTTTCTAGAGCTCCGCCTTCCAAGCCTTCCAAGCCTTCCAGAGCTCCGCCTTCCGAGAGTTCCAGAGCTCCGCCTTCCGAGCTTCCTAGAGCTCCACCTCCCGAGCTTTCCAGAGCTCCGCCTCCCGAGCTTCCTAGAACTCTGCTTTCCGAGCCTCCCGAGCCTCCCAGGGCTCTGCCTCCCAAGTCTCTCGAGTCTTCCAGGGCTCCTCCTCCCAGGGCTCCGCCTCTCAAGTCTCTCGGGCCTCCCAGGGCTCCGCCTCTCAAGCCTCTCGAGCCTCCCAGGGCTCCGTCTCTCGAGCCTCCCAGGGCTCCGCCCCTCAAGTCACGCGAGTCTTCTAGGGCTCCGCCTCTCAAGCCTCTCGAGCCTTCCAGGGCTCCGCCCCCAGAGCCTCTCGAGTCTTCCACTGCCTTTTTCCCCGAGCCTCCTACGGCTCCGCCTCTCGAGCCTCCTACGGCTCTGCTCTCAGAGACTCCAGAGCTTTCTAGGGCTCCGCCTCTCGAGCATCCTACGGCTCCACCTCTCGAGCCTCCTACGGCTCCTCTCCCAGAGACTCCAGTGCCTTCTACAGCTCCGCCCCTCGAGCCTCCCACGGCTCCGCTCCCTGAGCCTCCTACGGCTCTGTCTCCTGAGCCTCCCTTGGCTCCGCCTCCAGAGCCTTCCAGGCCTCCGCCTCTAGAGCTGCCTACGGCGCCACCGCCCTCAGCCCCATCTCATGAGCCTCCCTCAGCTCCGCCTCCTGAGCTTCCACAGCCTCCCTCAGCTCAGCCTCCTGAGCCTTCCTCGGATCCGCCTCCTGGGCCTGCTCCGGCCCGGCCTTCGGGGCCTCCCTCGGCTTCGTCTCCGGAGCCTCCCTCGGCTCCACCTCCTGAACCTCCCTCGACTCCGCCTCCTGAGCCATCCTCGGCTCCGCCTCCCGAACCTGCCTTGGCTTCGCCTCCCGAGCCTCCCTCGGCTCCGCCTCAGAGGTCCTCCTTGGCTCCGCCTCACGCGGCTCCGCTGGCCTCCCCAGTGGCCACTCCTCCTCCCAGGCCTCCTGAACCGACCCTTGCCTTATGGCCAGCCCCCGGGCCAACTAAACCTGTCGTGGACTGTCTCATTTCCCTTTGTGCCCCCATGGACTGTCTCATTTCCCTTTGTGCCCCCATGAACTGCCTAATTGCCCCTTGTGCCCCGTGGACTCTCATTTCCCTTTGTGCCCCCGTGGACTGCCTAATTGCCCCTTGTGCCCCCGTAGTCTGTCTCCGTGTCCCTTGTGCCTTCTTGGTCTGTCTCTGTGCCCCTTGTGCTCCCTTTTCTCTGTCTGTGTTCCCCCGGGTCTACCCCCTCACTCCTTGGGTCTTTTGTTTCTGTTCTTTTGTGTGGGTTTTCTTTTTGCTTTAGGACCGTCTGGAATCTGGTCCTTTTAGGGGGGGGGTTATGTTACGTTCCTGTGTTGTCTGCCCTCTGTTCTCTGTTTCACTATCACGTTGATTTCATGTTTCCTTGTTGTCCGCTCCGTGTTTTCCTTTTCACTCGTCACCGATCCCGCTCCATGTCACGTTTTCCCTGTCGTCCGCCCTGAGTCTCGCTGCCCGTGTGTTAAACTACATTTCCCACAATTCCCGGCCTCCCCCACTACCTGCACTCATCATTGCTTTCACCTGTGTCTCGTTCAGTCTCCACTTTGTCTGTGTATTTAAACCTTGGTTCTTTGTTTAGTCTCTGTCGATCGTTTTCGTTTCTTGCATATAGTCCAGCCTGGTCCGTGTTCCCTACCCGAGTTCAGAGTTTGTTTCTTCGTGTTTATATCTGTTTCGTTGTGTATCAGTTTCCTGTTTTCCCCTCGTGGACTTTTCTTTGTGTTTACCCCTTTTATTTCTTATGTGTTAAATCCTAGTGTTGTTAGTACTTTGCTTCCTCGTGTTTATCTGTTCCATTGTGTTTCAGCTGCCTGTTTTCCCATCGTGGACTTTTCTTTGTGTTTACCCTTTTATTTATTATGCATTGAATAAAACCGCATTTGGATCCGCACCTCTTGTCCGTCTTGTCATGTGTCAGCACTAGACGTAACAGTCAGACTAACCATTTGCATTGGGACAACATGAATATTCTTTGTTTGGTTAACTAAAACTAGGCAGATGATTTCTATTTCCCAGCATGCTTTGCATTTGACAGGGAGAGTTAATGTTAAAATTAAGTGTTATTGTATGTGTCTTTTGTGCAAGATTAATAAAAAGGGGGTTTAATGTTTTATTATGTTGAGATTTAGAATAAATTGTGTCGAAGTTTCATTGGTTATCATCATGGTGAAGACTGGAAATTGAGCCCAGGTTGAGGGCAATTTATTTTGAACATCCCTTGAGCAATTGCTGTGCTACCCATAGCATAGTGACTCGGTAGTGCTTCCCTCCAGCATGTGTTTAGCATACTAACATTTCCTGTCACTAGCTAGAGTTCTTTTGTACATTTTGTCGGGTTTACATGATTCAGTAATTTCCTCTCTACTTGAAGTATTTAAGTTTAAATGACATGGTCATTTTAATTTAAAATGAGTAGCTCAGTGGGTAGCTCAGCGAGTATTGACGCTGACTACCACCCCCGGAGACGCAAGTTACATTTACATTCATGCATTTGGCAGACACTTTTATCCAAAGCGACTTACAGTGCATTTATTACAGGAACAATCCCCCCGGAGCAACCTGGAGTTAAGTGCTTTGCTCAAGGACACAATGGTGGTGGCCATGGGGATCGAACCAGCGGCCTTCTGATTAACAGTTTTATACTTTAGCCCACTGCACCACCACCACTTCCAATCCAGTTCGAATCCAGGGTGTAATGAGTGACTTCAGTCAGGTCTCCTAAGCAACCAAATTAGCCCGGTTGTTAGGCAGGGTAGAGTCACATGGTTTAACCTCCTCATGGTCATGATTAGTGGTTCTCGCTCTCAATGGGGCGTGTGGTAAGTTGTGCGTGGATCGTGGAGAATAGCATGAGCCTCCACATGCCGTGAGTCTCCGTGGTGTTATGCACAGCGAGTCACGTGATAAGATGCGTGGGCTGAGTATCCCAGAAGTGGAGGCAACTGAGACTTGTCCTCCGCCACCCGGATTGAGGTGAGTAACCGCACCACCACGAGGGATATATCTCAGTAACGATATATTTCACCGATATATTCAAATAGCACAAATGCTTGTTTTCTAAACTCCATTTAATTCTATCCCCTAAAATACATTTCTAATACCATAATTGTTTTGTAACAGCGCTTGGGTAAATGAGTGAACACAGTAAATAATAAAACCACACTGGCATCCATTCAAGCAAGGTTCAACTATAAAATGAAAGTAGATTTGAGCACAAATGTTAAACTGTGTTTTTAGAATAAAGTTGTTTTTTTTAATTCAGGTTGGGGCAAGTCACATGCTAAAAAATTATTCTATGCAATTTAGTATAATCTGCTTTCACTAAATAATCTGATATTAATTACCATTTACCTGTCAGCTGAGAGCAGAGGTCTCCAGCCTTTAGCTTTCCAGACGAAAGATACAATTAAATTCATATTTGAAACAACAGCTTGGAAAATTTCAAGGACTGTTCATCGGTGACGTCACTGGGTGCGTCTCAATCAGATCCCTAGTTCAGTAGTCAGGGCACTGATCAGTGAGTCAGAACTTTTTAGGGCTGTCTCATTTGCAAAATCATTCCAGTGCACTGAAACGTTCGCTCCCTAAAAAATCACACCATGCACCATTAAAACCAGTGAGCACCTTTGCTCACTATGTTCCCTTACCGGAAACGTCGTCATGTCTTCTGAAGTCTCTAAAGTCGTTAGATGATGAGCACAGGAGTAAAACTATCAAGCCACACCTTATATTCTCTTTAAAAGATGTTTTTTGTAATGTCTTTCATTCATAATAACCATGCAAGAGAAACAATCTTTTAAATATGTTTTTATTTCTTTTTTGCCATTTATCTGCTATAATAACACTGTTCGTTTGAATAGCTTCAACGGAAATGAACGAGAGTGTCATTTATACAGCAATGATGCTGATTAATAACAGCTGCGCTTGAATGTGCGAGCTCGTTAAAGTGTTGCTGGAGATTGAGTCATAAGTGTCCTAATGTTCAGTGGACCAGTACACTTACCAGCAAGGGCGTAGCAGCGGTGGTGGACTTGGGTGACTTTTGTCCCCCACACTTTTTCAAGCTAAACCAACACTGAGTCCAAATGGTGGATTTGTATACAGTATTCTTTACATTTTGTTACTCTGAAACAAGCCTTACATAATAGGCCATCAGTCAGAGAGTCAAATCAATGCAGATTCCTTTATTTCTACAAAGTTCCTTTCAACAATACTTTTATCCATGTTTTTTGTCGCCATTGATGTTGATCTAAATTAATAATCTAGAGATGAGGAACACACAATGAGAGTTATTTATCGGCATATCAGCCTTACGTTAAATGCACAGATGATCCTTCTTTTAAGCACACATTGAAAGTGGAGTTCCCCATCTGTCGCTCACTTCGACGTTATGTCGAGGAAGCGACACTAGGGGTCTCTCTCGAGAGCCTTTTGCATCTCTGATCTATGAGAACAGGCCAATGAGAAATTGGCAGACAGAATTTGATTTCCCGCCCCCCGGACATATGGGCATAAAGGAAGGGAAATGCGTCTGTTTCATTCAGAAATTTTCTTCGGAGCCGACTGGTTGTGTATGCAGCGAGCTGCGAGTCACACACTGTTTCTCCCATCTCTGAGCGATTGCTGTTGGATCTATCTCGCATATCAGCGGGTTTCTTCCTCCGCACGGCAGTGCAGCTTTTCCCCTGGGCGCTTCGACAGCGCAGTAAAAGAGTTTATTTCTCTAAAAGAGCATATACACAGCTGGCATTGAACGTCCTTTTCAGGACGCGTCTTTATAAAGATGCCCTTCCTCCCCGTCTAGTTCCTGGATGCGGTAGTGTGCACTCCACTCCTGACGGCCACAGGCGCTGTCTCGTGTGTCTGGGCAGCGATCACAACGAGGCAGCGTTTGTGGATATATTTTGATAAAAGTCATGCTCAACAGATCAAAAACTGTAGAGAAATAATAGATTTGCTTTGTTCTTATAATATCTCTACTAAAGTCTATTTGTAGGTCTGTAGAGGTACACATTTTAAGGGATTAAATGATTTTTAAGATCATTTACAATCACAAAAAGAGACTTTGTTGAAAGGGTCCGGAAATAAGTTTGGACTGTTCTAATTCCTTTGCTTTTGTTTACATTCTTGAAATGGTCTGTGTCCACAGTTTTCCTGACCAACAATTGGGTGGCGCCAGGGCTGGACTGGGAAGAGAAATCGGCCTGGATTTTACATGGCAACTGGCCCAACTTTTGAGCCTGTTGTTATTGAGCGAGGGCGTGTGCATATCGCGGCGGCATTTTGTGATCCGTTCTGCATAACGCTTCGGCTCATTGTTGCATATCACGTCCATTTGGCACGTTTCGCGGCCGAACCACCGGCCCGCTTGGTTTTCCCGATAGACATTCCGCCCATGATCGGCCCAAAAGTGCGTCGGCCCACCGGGAAAATGCCCGGTATGCCAGATTACCAGTCTAGCCCTTGGCGGCGCCATGATGTTTCTGCTTGCCTATTTTGCATTTCTAGTCTCGAGACAGCAAGTAAAAACGGCCAAAATGAGCAATCCAGAATAACAACCATTTAAGTGTTACCTGGTGTAAAAATGAATTTCAGGCTCAACTTGTGTCATTGTTGGCTGTCATAATAACTCACAATAATTAATGATATCAACGTAACTAACCACTGACCATTATTACAATACACAAACACAATTCTGCCAGGTTGGCATAGAGTTGATTATTGAGTGAGTCTGTTATTGGATTTGAGTTTTTATTAGTCTGAGTGACAAATGCAACAGTGAGAGAAACATTTATTATTAAATCCATGATGGCAGACAATCAATGTGCAGGTGTTTGTCAGTGGTGAAGCTGTCCTCGACTGCTCAACACACCATTTTATTAAGTTACATGTGCTTTTTGCTTTGTGGTAATCCAGTTACTAGCTGCTGCAACCTGTCGGGTAAAATGAAACGGCAGTGTTCCGAGAACGTGTGTTTTCAGGACCTTTTACGGTAACTGATATATAATACTGTACAGTCAGTTTTAAATTAACTAACTAAAAGTAGTAACTTAACTACACTCAAAAAAAACTGATTGAATCGTGTCATTTTTAACCAAATGTAACCAAAACTTTTTTTATTGTATTTTGTTAAAGATCACTCAATTTGATGGAATTGTGTTATGAAATGGAAATGTGTAAATCATAAAATAGATATTTTGAGTGTAGGTGACCCCGCGTCCACATATGTGGACGTTGTATTTTGGCCTCGCTATATGCAACGCATCATTTTAAAGAATTAATACTGCCTGAATACTGTTCACAAGACTCTACACTGTCATTTAAGGGTTAAAGTTCTGGCGCATTGCGTCACGTGACATAACAGAATGACGTTGATTTCCAGGAAGTGCTCCTACGGGCACAGCGCCAAAAAAAGTGTCTCTGGATAGAAACCCCTTTACGTTTTTATTGGTACATGTTTGGTTGTAAAGAGTAGTGTTTATAGTTTCATTAGATATGTCACTTTAAAAAAATCTGTACATTTTATGCACGTCAGAGCGCTGATAAAGATTAGGTCCACATATGTGGAAATTAGGACCGCATTACCTGCAAAGTTGAAAAAACTTTAATTAATATATCTGTGGGTCATTTCGCTTCATTTTATTACATATTTTGTTATATTTTATTTTATCACTGTACAATATGGTTCTATTCATTATCATTAGTAAATGCATTCCTTTATATTTACGGCATTTTCACATTGAGAATAAATGTTTTCAAGCAAAAGCTGAAAACCATTTCTGAGACTTTATATGGAGTTAGGATGAAAATAAGGCCCATTTTGAGTCTAGTGCAGACAGCACACTGGAGATTAAGTAATTCACTAAATAGGGAGCAAGGGAGCATCATATATCTTTCTATGCATCTAAATGCAGTCAATACTACCAAAAGTTCAGTTTCAGGCTGCAGATGAAGTTTGCACCACTCAACATGTTTGGCAGACATGGGACAATGATAATCAGTTCATAAATTCAGAATTATAAAAATCTGACTTTCTATAGCTTGAAATTTCTTACAATTTCACAACGTAGTACCGCTGTCCATATATGTGGACATACATTTTTAGGAAAACTATTTGGTCCAAATACGTGACGATGGGAAGTCCAATTCATTTTTTGGGAATTGATTCATTTGGACAGTTCATGTAAACTAACTCACTACATTCTTTTTTTTTAAACAAAATATTATTTAACTGCTGCTGTTTATTACCATGTTCTCTACTTGATTATATAAAATACATTGTTTTCTACACTGTTAACCCTTGTTGTAAATTACAGGGTAAATAACTGTAAAATGGCCAGTATATTAAGGTAATATCAATAAACAGTAATTTACTGTAATATCGTCATTAGAAATGCATGTGGCGTAAACAATAAATGATACTAAATTACTCTATGTAAGATTACAGCAACCAACTGTAACATTAAACAGTAAATTACTGACATTTTAAACTGGCCCGATCCTCATAACATATTTTCGTTGAAAAGTGTATAAATCAAGGATTTAGGCATTAACACACACACACACACACACACACACACACACACACACGTAGTGTTTCCATGTTTTATGGGGACTTTCCATAGACATAATGGTTTTTATACTGTACAAACTTTATATTCTATCCCCTAAACCTAACCCTACCCCTAAACCTAACCCTCACAGAAAACTTTCTGCATTTTTAAATGTTCAAAAAACATAATTTAGTATGATTTATAAGCTGTTTTCCTCATGGGGACCGACAAAATGTCCCCACAAGGTCAAAAAATTCGGGTTTTACTATCCTTATGGGGACATTTGGTTCTCACAAAGTGATAAATACACACACACACACACACACACACACACACACCGGCTAACTGTCTTATTCCAAAAGTGGAGGTGATTGCACTTTTAAGGAAGTCAAAAATTGTGCCTTTGAGTCATGTCAGAGTTTGTCCACTTTTCATGCTTTTTGCCTTAAAATGTTAAAATATTGGTGAGTGTTTAAAAATATTATGTAATGTTAAACCTTTATTAAGAAGTCTTGTATCCGCTCGGCTCCAGAGAGCTAGCTAGCTGGAAACCTCTCCTCACAACTTTCACTAACATCTTGGTGTAAGATTTTCTTCATATAACTACATTCATCAATAAATGACCACTCAACTTATTTTGTTTAATTGTATTGCTTTGTAAAAATTAGCCACATACAATTTACAGATGCAAATTCTGTGACTTGCCTTTCCGCCAACTAAACGTTTTTTTATGCACATGTGAAAAGACGGCAATATAGAGCATATTTTAAATTTGCCAGTGGAATAGAGCAGTGCCCTTCCACATTCGAGACATTCTCCACATTTAGGTCACATATACCCAGAAATCACAGACAATTACAAAACAGCTTTCTCAAGGTTAACCTCCACTATTAGGTTCAAGGGTGCATTTGTGGCAGGGAATTTTTTAGAGCTGTGCCTCCACCTGCAAATTCATATTAGAGATGGTAGAGAGGTGTGCTGTACAGTTGAAGGCTGCTTGACATATTTTAGAGTGAGAACATCATTCACCACCTGTTACTTAGCTACTTTAAGTTAAGTGTAGCATGTAGCTTAAGATTCTACACTTTCAAAGTAGCTTTACCAACACTTATTGAGCATGTTTACAAGGGCAGTTATAATCTAACTACCACAGGTTTTTGCATTGTTGAGCTACAGTCTTCATCTCTCTGTCCAAGTATACATGATAATGGAATTTGCTCCTGGATTGTTCTAACTGTACGAGCTTTTCTTTGCTTCTCTTATATATTACCATTATAAACTCTGTGTAAAGAATAATGCGCAGTAGATAATGTGTAATTTGTAATGTTTACATCTTACATTCATTTGCTAATGCTAACATGCTAACCTTGGCCATAGTATGCATTTGTTACCCTCTTTTATTGTATTTTATACTGGAATGTGTTAAAACAGTCCATGTAAGATCATGAAAAAGATTTTTATACTTGTATAATTAAAAAAAGACATTAATTACCACTGCAAAGATGGGTTAATATACATGTACATGTATGACATATGGAGTGGTGGTGGTGGCGTAGTGGACAAAAGCACATAACTGGTAATCAGAAGGTCGCTGGTTCAATCCCCACAGCCACCACCATTGTGTCCTTGAGCAAGACACTTAACTCCAGGTTGCTCCGGGGGGATTGTCCCTGTAATAAGTGCACTGTAAGTCACTTTGGATAAAAGGATCTGCCAAATGCATAAATGTAAATGTAAATGTGAATGACATGAGTGTTACTTTGGCAGACAGATAGGAGGTTAGTAAGTGGACAAAAGAGTAGTAATTAGAGGCACATCCATGTGTCACAGGTGTGAATGGCTTACAGACTGCTGATCTGTTCAAAAATGAACATTTCTAGATTTCGCCATTCGTCCCTGCATTACAAACAAGATAAATCAGCCTCTAAGGGGCACTTTAAAGGGAGAACAATCTTAATAGCCATGCTGTACGATTGCTTCAAACAGAATATTCAATAAAAATTACATAAAAGGTGAGTTCCCAATAGACATTATTTTTGAGCCCCACACCTTTCAGCCCTCCAAAGCTCGCACAGTGTATGGTAAAGCCTGCAAAGGGAAAGGGGCATAGGTATGATCACTTCTGAATAATATGCACCCACTCTGTTGTTGCTCTTCTTCTTCTCTGTTTTGTGGTCAATTTCTGGGTTAAATATACGTCGCGTTGCACCTCTGTTTCTCTGAGCAAATGTAACCGATTCTGCTCGACCCACTCCGAGCGGGATTCGAACCGGTGTCACTGGCATGGGAGATGGGGATGCTAACGAGGATGCTGAATGATACAGCCCTTAGGGTCAGTCGCTAGTGTGCCTCTTGAGGCCAGGGGAGTGAGGTTTACACATACCGCACAGCTATAACGTACCAGCTGGCTCTATTGCTGGCCTACTGCGGTCCGACTTAAGTGTATATATGCTAGACGGAACCGTTCTACAACTGCATTATCTAGGTCTGTTATTTTTCACAGAAACAAAAAACATACTGGTACAATTTCAGTCGCACTAACATGTTTACATGACATAATAATAAGACTAATAATTATTGCTTTCATCCGACTGAAATCTGACTTATAAAATGCACGTTAACACAGTGACTGAGGAGAAAGGGGTGAATGCACGTGCCACTTTGCACACACCACCGTATATATACTTATGTATTTACAGTTATGCATGTTGCATACTGACTCATCTTATTGGTCATGACCAGGTCTGTTATTCGTAAAGTTATTTATCATGAAAAATCAAAACGTCAACAAAAACGAAATAAATTAGATGTTCTGCTTTCAAGGCCTTTCTAGACAGATTTCGTGATTTTAAGTTATAGGGGTGTGTGTGTGTGTGGGGGGCATGTTTATGTGGTTTAGGAGGACAATTTTTTAGGTTACAAACTGGTAATTACAAGGTTATTATGCTATAAATGTGGTTTATGAGGGCATTTCTAGTGTCCCCATCATTTAAATAGCTTAAAAAACATATTAAACGATGTTTTATTGAAAAAGTAAAAATGCAGAAAGTTTTTTGTGAGGGTTAGGTTTAGGGGTTGTGTTGGGTTTAGGGAATATAATCTCTAGTTTGTACATGTCTATGGAAAGTCCTCATAATGATAAGTAGACCAACACGTGTGTGTGTGTGTGTGTGTGTGTGTGTGTGTGTGTGTGTGTGTGTGTGTGTGTGTGTGTGTGTGTGTGTGAGCGTGTATTTATCACTTTGTGGGGACCAAATTTCCCCATAAGGATAGTAAAACCCGAATTTTTTTACCTTGTGGGGACATTTTGTCGGTCCCCATGAGGAAAACAGCTTATAAATCATACTAAATTATGTTTTTTGAAAATGTAAAAATGCAGAAAGTTTTCTGTGAGGGTTAGGTTTAGGGGTAGGGTTAGGTTTAGGGGATAGAATATAAAGTTTGTACAGTATAAAAACCATTATGTCTATGGAAAGTCCCCATAAAACATGGAAACACAACATGTGTGTGTGTGTGTGTGTGTGTGTGTGTGTGTGTGTGTGTGTGTGTGTGTGTGTGTGTGTGTGTGTGTGTGTGTGTGTGTGTGTGTGTGTGTGTGTGTGTGTGTGTGAAAAATGTTTTCTAGGTCATGTGGTAGTACTCGGAAGAAACCTTTACGACCTGTAAATTAGCCTTACATGCACAACCTGATGGTGTACATGTGGCGGCCTTTTATCTCACTCTTAGATTAGGTTAAAATATGAGCATGTTTAGTGACATTTGACGAATTACCTGGTTTACTATACACATAGTTAATTGTTTTGGCAAGGGTTAAGTGGCATTTACTGTTTTACATGCTGTGTTATTTGTTTTTGATAGTACACACAAGTGCATCACGTTGCATCAATAGAAACGAGCCACTCTGCAGTTTCCATTTCCTGGCATTGACATGTCAATACCACCAGTTTCCACCCAGAAACCAACAAATACCTCTCCAACTTTCTGTGTCTCACAATGTGATGACAAAAGTCTCACAGTTATTGCAAATGTCAAAATGACCACATTATATGAAAGTGAAAACTCACAGAATCAAACCTTAAAATTGTGTATTTATATATGTTTTATTTGAAAAGTTATTTTCAATGATTTAACAATAGATATAATGTTCAAAATTAAAATGAAGAATCTGGACACTAACTGGTTGTCAGAGAACATCTTCATAGTTAATGTGATGAACTACACCTGTGGTTATTCTATACATCCACTAAAAAAGATTAGTTCTAAGAAAAGCTCTAGTATCATTTGTTTGAAGATTTAATTGTTTATTTAATGCAATGATTTTCAAACATTTTAAGTGTGGCTCAAGCATCCAAACTGTAACAATGTTTGACACAGAATTACATGTCTATTAAACTTTAGCAAGTGCTCTTTTGTCATGTGATAAATAGCTACAATACACCTTTCTAAGTTGCTTTCTATTTTGGTTTGAAACATCATGTTCAGCTATTTAATCTTTTTTTTTATAAAGTTTTAACAAACCTGTAACAAACAGAAAATTACAACAACAAATGAACAACCACCGCCTGCGTTTCTATTTCAAAACACAACCGAGCTGCAACACACAGCCAGATTAAAATCTGATGATCAAGTGCAGCTCAAGAGCTCAAAGGGTTTCCAATGTATCTGTTCACTTCTGAAGATAAAACAGTCTTTGGTATTTACATAGACATTCTTCCAGCTGCCAGAGATTGAAACAAACATAAGAAAATATCAAATTCATTGAATAAATGAACAGAAGCTTGTCCTTTTTCTATTCTGGTTGACATTGCTCTTCACCCGTCTGTACATCAAAGTAAGACCAATAAACAGGGACTTGATACTGTAAAGAGAGAGAGAGAGAGAGAGCTTGAATCAAACTGTCTGAAATATGGATGTAATAATGGACTAGTTTCATCAGAATGTGAAGAGATGTCACATTAAAGTGCCGAGAGGAAACAGAGGAACACTGAACCGCATAAATTACATCAGAATTTTGCTGCATGCTGTCAGAGAAGCTGGTGGAATTCCAAATGTTGCTCAGAGATTGTGCATTATGCCATCATAATGTAAGAACATAAGCAGGGCATGATGATTGCTTTGTTCTTTCCCTATAAGTAAATCGTAAAAAGGCTTTGGTCTTTCGTTGGTCTTTTTAAAGTATGTTAAAAACATACTTTAAACGAAACCAAGATGCCAAGATGACAGATGTAGATGACATTTTTCATACCAAAGCTTCTACTGAAATGCAATGCAATATTGTTGTTTTGGGTCAAGGGTTTTGAACACCCAAGGATATGTTTAGAATGGCATGCTACCATACTACTTAATCTGTTTTTGCAGTATGCAGTATGTACCTAGTATATACATTTTCTATGCATGGAATTCCCGAAAATATTTTCAAAAATATGTAGTATTTAACCTGAGCACATTTAATGGAACACGGTGTATCCCACAACTGTGCTTGACTTAACCTTTCATGGTCAGTGTAATGAATGAATCGTAAGTAATATAAACAACAAATAATCTCCTTTAATATTTGGCTTCCAAAAATTTTTTTTAATGCATGATGATTTAAAAATGATAAACGGATTTAACACACTGAATTGAACATTGTTTTGCATTGTTTACTGTGCATTAGTACTGTATTTTGTAAAAAATAGTATGCAAAAATAGTATAAAGCATAATATCTACTGCAGTATGCAGTACGCTAGCGTTCCATTCCAAACAATGGACCACTACAGAGCATGGCCATTTATTCAGCCGTCTGGGTTCCGGAAGTATTTTTCCCATTCATTTCTTCCATAGACTTTTCATAAATTCCTTCATTAAAGAGTTGTAAGCCATGATTCAAATCAACCACCTCCGAGGTGAATCACAACGTCACAAACTTTGTTTTGAGGCAAAAACGTATATACTGTAAATCGGCCAAAAAGACAAAGGTACACGGCTGTGTACCAGGGGTGTGGCCAGAAGGGTGGCAGCTACCACTCTAAAAATTAGCTTTGCCACCCGAGCTGCCACACCAACTCGGACCCTGCTCGCATACTGGAGATGGTGTGCAACAGCTTAACTTGTCCGTGTCGCGCATGGTCCATGACAACGTTCCACCACCCCCAACGACAACGTGCCCACTACAAAAATCAAGGACACGCCCCTGCTGTGTACTTACCGTCTTTCATGAGGGCACAGACTACAATCCCATAAAGCACTGCGAATGATGCATTTGAATAAAAATCTATGGGAATATATAAAACTATTGAATTTAGCTTGTTGATTATAAGTATAGAAGCAACATATTTTACATTTATTGCAAAATATTCTGATATGTACAAGTAGATAAGTAGTTTAAAGGTGAAGGGAAGTGACATGGTAGTGGGCGGTCGCTCTGAGGCACGTTGCGCGGGCTTCGTTGGCCGTGGTTAACTGATTGGTGAAGCTTTTTCTGCTGGATCATGGGTAATGTAGTTGTTTACAATGAGAAGGACGCTAGTTCGAGCCCCACCACCATTGTGTCCTTGAGCAAGGCACTTAACTCCAGGTTGCTCCGGGGGGGATTGTCCCTGTAATAAGTCCCTGTATGTCGCTTTGGATAAAAGCGTCTGCCAAATGCATAAATGTAAAATGTAAATGTTACAATGAATACGGCTATCAAACATGATTTTTAAACAATGCAGTTGAGGTAACACAGACTGATGGACAACCTTGAAGGCTACGGTGGGTCTACCTCTAAAAGTTGATAAACGATCATTGAAAATCAATTAGTCTATGGAATAAATGAATGGGGTACTTATACTATTACCGTATAAAGATATGGCAGAAAGTAGTATACTGTAGTAGTATGCATTTGTAGTAGTATGCATTTGGATCTTTTTGATCATGTGACCTGCACTAGGTTTTGTCCAGTGGGTGTGTTTATGAGAGATCTTGCTTACCCATTGTAGTGATCCTCGGGAGGAGTTTGTGCTCACCTCCTCCACCTCCATGTTTTCATGCTCCTCCCCCTCACTGTGTGGCATCTGATGTATGACCATTCGTTCTGTGAGGAAACATGGGGATTTAAGGATACATGTGTTTTATGTTCATGGGTAATATCTATAATACGAAACGAACAGGACATGATGTCACACTCAAGTGCTTTTGGTTTAATTAATAAATGAATCACAAATTACATGATATTATATACAAAACGTTAAAATATCCCATCTATTCACTCTCCTGCAACAATAAAAACACTCAGTACAATCTTTAAATTGAGCCAAAAGGTCAATCAATAACGCTTTGATCTACTTTTGTTCACACGTCTTTTTATTGGAGGCTGCAGTGGGACAGAGAGAGAGATTTTCAGGCCACTGTCCGACACCTTTGTGTGTTTGTCTTTTTGGTTTCAGTTCTTCATTAAAATATTATTTATATTGTCAAGCCGGTTCTCGCCTCCTCCTTTCCATTAATACATTTACAGTCAGCAAAATGTATTCGCGTGAGCTTGGTTTCCAGTCTACCACTTTTGGATGCATATAAAAAGTCTTCATTCTAAAGAGCAATGTGATTTTTTTTCATGAATCTAAATCCACATTCATCACTTGCATGTTTGATTCATCATGTAACATGCCTTTTATGGTTTAAACCTTTTAATTTCAAGTAATATATTTTTTAGTTAATGCATTCAATTGCTTTTCAAGACAAGAAAATAAATTGATAGGCTTCAACAGTTGAGTTAGGCAGTTCGTTTGAATTTCAGATATTTGCTCTTTGCTCATGTCTCTTGTGCAAAAAAACAGTTTCTCACAATACACATGTGAGTTGGCTGTTCGTACCAGTGTCTGATATAGGCTAGAGTTAAAATGTGGTGTGAACAACCTTACAAAAAAATCAGATTTGTTACGTTCAGCTGAGGTATGAACAGTCAATGTGTAGTGTGACTGTGGTTTAAAGGGTTAGTATACCCAAAATGAAATGATCCCATACTTACATGCTTAAGCCATCCTAGGTGTAAATGAATTTCTTCTTTCAGCCAAACACAATCAGATTTATATATAAAAAATATCCTGGCTCTTCCAAGCTTTATAATGGGAGTGAATGGTACCTTAGATTTTGAATCCCAAAAAAGTGCATCAATCCATCAAAAAAGTAATCTATATGGCTGCAATGTGTTAATAAAGGCCTTCTGAAGCAAAGTGATGCTGTTTTGTAAGAAAAATATCCATATTTATAACATTATAAACTATAATCACTGGCTTCTGGTAACGGCCGTCGGCACGTTCAAAAGAGAGTCAAGTTCCGGCATATGACGTAGACGTAGCATAAGTTATAAATATGGATAATTTTCTTACAAAAACACATCACTTCGCTTTAGAAAGCCTTTATTAACCCCGTGCAGCCATATAAATTACTCTTTTGATGGTTGGATGCACTTTTTTTGGGCTTCAAAATCTAA
Source organism: Xyrauchen texanus (assembly GCF_025860055.1). Classification (NCBI taxonomy): domain Eukaryota; kingdom Metazoa; phylum Chordata; class Actinopteri; order Cypriniformes; family Catostomidae; genus Xyrauchen; species Xyrauchen texanus. The sequence continues at coordinate 34,902,410 of NC_068310.1, read as the reverse complement.
GGTACCATTCACTCCCATTATAAAGCTTGGAAGAGCCAGGATATTTTTTAATATAACTTCGTTTGTGTTTGGCTGCAAGAAAAAAGTCATATACATCTAGGATGGCTTGTGGGTGAGTAAATTATGGGATCATTTTAATTTTTGGGTGAACTAACCCTTTAAGAGTTAGAAAGAAGGACAGAAACATAAGCAGGTTAATACAATTATATACCTTTTAACCTGGGGTCTAATCAAAATCTACAACTTCTAAATCTAGAACTTTGGAACAAGGTGTATTCTGTACACTACAGATTACAGAATACATGCAGTAAAATGTAATTTGAAACGTATTCCGATAGATTTCTCAAGGTCAGTAACATATTCTTAATACTTTCGATTACTTCTTCAGCACTGGTAGATTTTTTCACTTGTTTTGACTATATAAACTCTGCCAGTACAGTAAGACAAAATACACATGTTAAAAATACATTCTCATGGATCACATCATTTATATGTATTAATGTTTTCCATCTGAAAGGACTAAATATTTAATGAAACAAATGACAATAAAATGCAAAGTAATCTCTTCAGTAATGTAACAGAATTCTAATTACCAATGATTAAAAATGTAACTGAAGTGGAATACAGTATATTTTGTATTTAAAGTTTGTAATCCTGTTACATGTATTCTACTACTCCCCAACCCTGGATATAAAGCATGTTGAGCTCACACATGGACACACAGAATGGGCTTTATTCATGATAGACTGTATATGCAGTAAATTGGTTATAAATTAATTTGTATGTAAATTGTCCCACTGAATTTATTGCACATTGAATTTACATTGTAATGTGTTTTGCTCATGTTTTACAGATAAGGCCAATTACGTGTCCTTGTCTTGGCCAGTCATGTATCTTAGTATTCAAACTAAGTGTACCTGAATTTTTACAGGAGTTCCTTATCTTACACATGCTGAAGGCCAAACATAAGGTCAACAGGCCGATGGCTGCGGCCAGGGACAAAGGCAGGGTCAGGGGCGGATCTGGGGGTTTGTGTGAGGGTCCAGAACTCGCTGTTGCAGCAGTTGTGGTTGGTAGCGAAACTGAATTAACATTGACTGTAAATCAGCAGAAGAATTATACAACTGATTACTAAAACATGTAGAGCATTTTAGATAACATATTTCTCTTTTAGCTGTATTGATATTAGAATGTATTGATAGACAATTGTTTAGAAGTATCTTACCTGTAGTTGTTGCGTAGGTGTTTACTTGTCCTTCTTTGATAGTTATAGTGGTTCTGTTTCCCTCTAATACAATCAGGTATGGAATATCTTGATACACTTTACAAAGATAATCTCCTATATCATTTCTAGTTATTTTTGTGATGTTTAGTGTAGAACAGTTCTCTTTGAGTTGCTGTTTTTCAGCAGGAACTCTTTTCTCATTCTTAAACCAAACAGCTTTAATTAAACTGTTGACTTTAGTCCAGCAGCAGGTGATTTGTGCAGAATCTCCCTCATTCACTGTAATGTTGTTGGCTGGGCTATGTATGATAGATAACTCCTCTTTTGAACCTGTGGCTGAGAAACAAAAACACACATAAGGTCATGTAGCCATTGTTTATTTCCATTGATTATTTCCAGTCAGTGTGTACAGCACGGCTGGTCAACTGACGGCCCGTGGGCCAAATACGGCCCGCCAATTATATTTGTCAGCCCTCCGACTGATTTTTGATCAAATTGCCTCACCATCTGAAATACCAGAGTGCTCTCTGAGCAAAACTCAGTGTTCCCAGGCATGAGCCTCAGAAATCAATGGTGAGAGATGGCCCACTTCTATTTAAATGAATGGGAGAAATTGGAACACCCAGCCAAGAAGCTCTAGCACCCAACAATCAACGCATGTTGAAAGTAAGTCCCGCCTTACAGGTAAAAGGTCAAATCACCTTTTAGATACAGACATCACCTGTCAATCATCATGAGAACGTGCATGCATATTATCTATACAGCTGGGAAAATTGCATTTTTAGGGTTATCTGAGGTAAAGAAGAATAATGTATGATACCAGCGTTGTCAGATTTGAATGCTGTTTTGAAATATGTTCTTTGATTGTAATCTTAACCAACCATTTGTGAGCTTTTGGTGTTCCCCATTCAAGTAGATAGGACCAGCACTGGCATGACTGGAAACAGCCTCCCGGGAGCGCTCCAAAGATGGCCGCCATTGGACTGACTTGCTAGAAAGACTTTGGTTTAGTAGCTCTCGTTGGCACGTGCAACAGCATTCAGACATCATCAGTTGTCCAGACTGGTGCACGCGTTTACACTTTTCTGCCGATAGTTTAGATACACTGCTTTGCTAAACGTGGATCGCACCGTTTAGGTGAGCATTTGATTGCGTTTTTCTTTCTTTCAATCAAATGTGTTTGTATAAATTGCTTAGTTGTGTGGAGTGTGGTCAAATCTACAGATGTAATAAAAGATCACCGCAGTTGTTACAGAAATGTTTCCAGCACATAGGCACATCTTAGGCAACAAAAGAGAAATCGAGAGATCGGCTCAGTTATTATCTCAATTATCTGCACAAATTTCTGGCTCATGCACTGGCTATTGTGTGCAAATTCACAATAATTGCACGACTAAATTTCTTCAATGAAAAACAGAATCAGAACAGTATGATACTTTATAGAGAAAATGGAAGAATAGACATTTTATCTCTTTTTATTTTTTCCAAAAAGAAAATGTTATTTAAATCCATTCTTAAGTAAACATGACATTTCTATATGACCATTGTTTTCATATGTGGGTTGATATTGCGAGAGAGCTTTAGCAGATCGAAATGGGTCTCCTCAGATTTCACAATTGGTAAACAATAGCGTTAAAATGATTATTATGTTTTGTTTTGTTTTTCAAAGTAAAGCTGATCCAAAATTAATTGTTAGTTAAGAGTATAAGTCGTGTTTATTTTTCAGACAGATTTTATGCCAGACCTTAAAAATTATAATTCAATATACAGTATAGCCTGTGACTATTTATTATGAATAAATGCACAGTATTAAAGGTGTTTTTTAAGTAACATGTTAATTGCTATGAAAGTGTTAGCTAAAATGAATACTGAAAAAAATATTGGCCCACACAAAGTTTTCATCTGGATCATCTGGCCCCTGCAGGAAAGTAGTTGAAGAACCCTGCTGTCCAGTATGCCCAGTATGTCCAGTATGCCCAGTATGTCCAGTATGCCCAGTATAAAAAGTGTGTAACATGTTCGTGGATTCTTTAGTTTAAAAGGACAGAGAGGGAACATCTTCATAACCAAGCTGTATTGAAATAATCACCAATAAAGCCTTAACCTTAGTCAAATTAAAACTATTACAAGGACACAGGAAAGACCTCAAAAATGGTCTAAGCGTATATAAAACTGTAAATGTGTTTTGTCTGTGTGTTTTGTCTGTTCAGGGATTGTGTAAAACTGGATTTGAAGACCACTCAAAGAGAAACGCCTGTATGATTACACTAATATGTTGATTATAGAAGTGTGAAAGAGTCAAAGGACAGTTCAAGTACTAAAGATTGTGGTGGACGGGTTTTCAAGAATAAAGTCACACTTCAGACACATTGGAAGGAAACTTAGGTTCATCTCTTTAAATGCTCTTTATAACATGATTTTAGTGTGATAAAATCACTTTCTAACCTTTTCTGTGGAAAGTTATATTGAATTTTACAACTTTGTTGCCACGGCGATGTAACGCAGTAAACCCCGTTATCCCACAGAAGTGTCGATTTAAACAACTTTACAGCTCAAACAACACATAGTGTTTAATAGTAGAATTAATGTTCTTAATTTTATTAATAAGTGTTTTTATAAAAATATAAGCTTCACATATCTGCCTTTAAACCCTCCAAACATTGTCCCCATTCACGTCCATTGCAAGCGCTTCATTGTAACCTCGATTTTCTTTTTTTTTTTTTTATAAAAGGAGTGAAGAGTCTAAATTCAAAATGTCACAATTGCATGAAGAAATACAATACAATATTATTATATTTGCGTTCATTTGTTGTTGTATGAACTCCACACTGGTTTGTATATTAGCTTATCTTGGCGATTTGTTATTCAGTATATTCAAGAATTCAGGATCATATTGTTCGAGAGCTCCCAAATGAAACCGACGTGAACCACTGGCCGCTCAGAGGACGTTTTTTTTGTTTATTTATTTTGCTAATGACACAATTAACTTTAAAGTATTGAAATTATTTTTAAAAATGTTTTACTGCCAATTAATTTACAAATCTGCTTTGTAGTTTTAAAAGACTGTTTAACTGCTGCACAATTTTTTATTTTGAAAACCTCCCATCCAAAAATATATGCAAGATATTACAGTATATATATATATATATATATTGTTTAAACATATATCACACATCAAGAAAGAAGTGAAAATTGGCAGAGCACAAAATTCTATTTTTCTTTATTAAATCTATAAAATTACAGCAATAATGAAAATTAAAATTACCACTAATCATGATACATTTAAGATTTGGCCTATATGAGCAGTTTTATGGATACCTCTTCATGGCATTTATTAAAAATATACGTAGCCTACTGTTTTGTTGTTTTAACCTCTGAACCTCTTTAATGTTGAAAACCACCAAAGAATTGAAATTGAAATTCCACAGATTATCCTGCAACACTTTACAAAAAGTTTCCATTTGTTAACATGAATAATGCTTTTACAGCATTTATTAATCTTGGTTAATGTTCATTTCAGCATGAACTAATATATAGTCAAAATCTAAAGCTGTATATCGTCACATTCTGAAAATAATATAATTTATTATAAGTAATTTTTTTCAGGCGTTACAGAAATTTTACCAGCATCATGAGGAGATGATTTAGGCAAAAAAAAAAACATTATTTTTTTTTTTTGTCAAAAAATGACTCAGGACATTATTTTAGGAAGGTGACAATATATTAACATGATATAACAACAATTGTATGAACAGTTGTAATTTTGTAAACTAACTTTAACAAAGATTTATAAATGCTGTCAAAATCTATTGTTCATTATTCACGATACCCAATTAAAATGACCTAGTTAAAGCGTTACCAATTATTCTATATAGAAAGTACATTTTTAACTGCAATAACGACAAATTAACATTCACACTAATCGTGAACTCTTGTGGGCATTAATTCATGCCGTTTATTAAAAATGCACCAAAACAATCCAACAAAAAGTGTCTCTCTCTCTGAATACAGCAAGGCAGCATCCATCTCACACCTCTATAAACATTTGAGTTATTTGAACTCTGTATATATTTGAAAAATTCTTGGGAATGTTGTTCTGGTTGTTCAAGAAGGTGTTCAATGTGGCACTTACCTCCGAAACACAAGCATGACATGAGGAGCCCACAGAGGAGTTTGGATGAGCCCTTCATTTCTGAATATCTGTTTGTAATCTGAGCACCGCTTTAACCCCACATCACTCCATTTCACACACACTCGTACTCTAAGTATAGTCAGCTTTTCACAAACCTCTCAGCTGCCCCCTCATTGTCACAGTCAAGACCTGATTAAACCACACCACTGATCTTTAACACTTTCCTCCTCCCACGTTCACAAACATACACACTTCCCCCACAGAAAACCACAATCAAACAGACAGATCCATGCATGTACAAGACATACAGTATTTTATTATTAAATATCAATAGGAATATCATTTATTACATTTCAGAATTCAGTGGTGACTGATGCTTTGTTATGTTGCAAACCATTAAGGAACTGAAAGCAAAAATTCATTTCCTGTTTGTGTCAAAGAGGTGAAACGACACTTCAGAGTCCAAAACAGAAACGGTCCCTTTTTCATTGCCACATGTTGGAACTGTCTCGTTTTCATTGTCCAGAATTACAACTCTCATTGTCTCATTGCCTTCATCAAGAGTTTCGGATTTCTCTGCATTTTCTCTCGGTTCCCCTCCTTCAGAACCGTTCTCACCCAGTTCCACACCTTCAGTTTCATTCCTTTGTTTATTTCCTGATTCCAGATCTTCTTCTGGTTGACCTTCTGATACTACTGCATGCTCAACTGCTTTGGAAACAATGAATATGTAAAAAAAAATCAGCAAGATCTAGAAGTATAAACTCTTAGTAAACCTTAGAGCCCTGTTTTAATTGCACAAATATGCTTTTCCTTATCCCAGACATCAGTAAGCAATTCATGTTCATTTACTCAAAATCTGTAACCATTGTGTGTTACTGTGGCGCTATAAAAATCCCTCTGTTTGTTTGGAGCGGTCCGTCTAGCACGACACAGCAACACTGACTCAACCAATGGCATGACTTGGGGGCAGGACTATTTGTTCCGAAGGGGCTATTCGGAAAGCTTGTTTATTTTTGCAATTCCGTTTGGTGCCGTTAAATTGGACTACTTAGCCCGAGAACGACCAGTTTTATTAAAATGAATGGGATACATTTTCAAACCAAATACGGCAGGTGTAGAACAAAAAGTCCCACTTTACAAGTAAAAGAGCTAATTACCTTTTAGATACAGACACCGCCTGCCAGTTGACCCGAGAACACGTATTAGCTGGATTTCATTTTTTAGAGTGATCTGAGCTGTATTTTTATGCTGGTTGTATCCATAGAAAATAGCTGCCTGGGAATGTTTCTTAGATTGGACTAACTTGCCTTTAGTGACTTTGGTGGCACTAGTGTCGCAGACATTACACACTTCCACTTTAAAGGAATAATTCTCCCAAAAATGAAAAATCTCTCATCATGTGCTCACCCTCATCCCATCCCAGATGTGTATGACTGCCTTTATTCTGCAGAACACATATTGCAAGTTTTAGAAGAATATTTATTACAATGCATGTGAATGGTGGCCAGAACTTTGAAGGTCCAAAAAGCAGATAAAGGCAGCATAAAATAATCCATACGTCTCTAGTGGTTAAATCCATGTCTTCAGAAGCGATATGATAGGTGTGGGTGAGAAACAGATCAATATTTAAGTCATTTTTTACAGGCCTGCTATGCAAATTCACGACAGTTATTCTTTTTTTTTTCTTCTTCTTTTTTTGTGTTTTTTTTTTTTGTTGCCTATTCGAATTCTCTGTGCATATCGCCACCTCCTGGGCTGTTGTGCAAATTCTGTATGATTTATTTATTATTTTCCTTTCCTTTATCCCTCCCTTTTGTCCCTCCTCTCTGCCCAGTTGGTGGTAGAATGCACGAAGAATGCAAATTGCCAAAAAAACAGAAGAACTCCCATAGGAGGGCTGTTTAAAATAGATTTATAATAAAATAAATTAAGACTTAAACATTGATCTGCTTTCTCAGCCACACCTATAATATCCCTTCTGAAAATATTGATTTACCGTAATTTCCGGACTATTGAGCACACCTGAATATAAGCCGCACCCACTGATTTTTAAATAAAATATTATTTTGAACATAAATAAGCCACACCTGTCTATAAGCCGCAGGTGCCTACCGGTACATTGAAACTTTACTCAGGCTTTAACGAAACACGGCTTGTAACAAAAATAAATAGGCTTTAACGAAACACGGTGTGGCAGCGGGGGCGTGGTCAAGCGCCCGTCCGGGAGAGAAAAGCGGTAAGGGCGCTTACACCTGAGCTAAATTATGTCTAAAACCGGTGTCTAATTTCAGTAAGCATGGGGAGAGCGGCATAAAAAGGCAGCAGCCACAGAGCTAAGAGAGTGACACACAGTCTAGTGTTGGCGCATAGAAGAATTGAGAAACTTTATAAAATTGATTGTAAACATTGCTGTGGCCATTAAAAGCCTTACCTGGAACGTCAAGTGCCCTGCTGAAAACTGTCACACTGGTGCCCACGTGACAGTTTTCCCAAGAAGGACACGTGAAGCAGGGCACTTGAAATTAGACACCGGTGTTAGACATAATTTAAGCGCAGGTGTAAGCGCCCTTACAGCTTTTCTCTCCCAGATGGGCGCTTGACCACGCCCCCGCTGCCACACACGGCTTGTAATAAAACATTTGCAGTAAACAGTAGCCTACCAAGAAAGTCATTGGTCACTATCTTCCTCGTCCTGTGCACTGAAACCACTGAAGTCATCTCCTTCGGTGTCGGAGTTGAATAGCCTCAGGTTTAGTTGTCTTTTTGCACTGAGTCAATTCCTCACACTGCTGTTTCCAACGTCTTATCATCGACTCATTAAGACCAAGCTCCCGTGCAGCAAGCCAGATCAATCGCCTTCAACTTGAAAGCTGCATCATATGCATTTCTCCATGTCTTTGCCACGGTGAGGGTGACAAAATTACTACCGTAATCAGAATGATGGGAAGTTTGAGCGCGCTCGATTTAATCTAAACAGTAAACAAAAAAAGTTGTTTTGACCTTAACCCGTTCGGCAATTTCATTGGTCTAATGAAAGCTTCACGCCGCCAAAAAACTGAGCACGTCACAGAATGTTTTTTTTAATTATTTTTTTAATAAAATTTGAAAGCGGGAAAAATCCATATATTAGCCGCGTCATTGTATAAGCCGCGAGGTTCAAAGCGTGGGAAAAAAGTTGCGGCTTATAGTCCGGAAATTACGGTAAACACAAGTCATATGGATAACTTTTATGCTCCCTTTATATGCTTCTTGGAGCTTCAAATTTCTGGCCACCATTCACTTGTATTGTATGGACCAACAGAGCTGAAATATTCTTCTAATAATCGTTATTATGTTCTGCAGAAGAAGGAAAGTCTGACACATCTGGGATGGCACGAGGGGAGTAAATAATGAGATCATTTTTATTTTTAGGTGAACTATCCCTTTAAATGCAGTGTTATGTGGTACACCATACTTGCAAAGTGGGCATGGGCATTCAATTATTATTATTATTATTTATTTAAATTTTTTCATGTATATGCTAAGTCTAAGTGGGTTGGTGAATTTGTGCACACAAAGCACAACTGATATATATAAAACACTGTGTTAAACAGTTACCTGGTTTTGACTTCGTGACTCTTCTGTCATCCCTGTTAAGGTAAAAGAACGCCGCCAGCAGAGAGAGGAAGGGCAAACATCTGAACAAATAAATCACCACAACCTCCCGTGAATTACCTGTGGAGAAATAAAATGATGAAGGTCTGGTTAAAAAATGTATTTATAGTTTATGCTTTTAGAAGCTAGTTATAGTAAAAACAGCTTAATAGCATAATCAAATAAGAAATCTGCTTGTTTTGTGTTCATCAGTGACAGAACTTGCAAACAATCTAAATCAGATTTATCTTTCTCAATAAATGTACAGATCATGTATTTATAAAGTTAAAAAGGATACATTTTCGTATAATATATTACCCTGTACTCCGGGAGGTGTCACATCTTCTGATCTGTTCACACAAGATCTAATTCCCCTGAGTATTATCACATAACCGGACTACATTACCCAGAATCCCCTTCTTCCCGCCATTGACTCTCACACCTGATTGCCATTCATTCATCAACTCCGCTCAAACTAAAAAAGTCTTGCAAATTTACCTGTTGTCTTACATTTCTGAGCTTTATCCACTTGCCTGTGTTGATTAGTGCCTGTCCCTTGGATTACCCGTTTGTTTGCCGTCTTTGTTACTTTGTTTGGATTGCTTACTTGGTTTTGACCTCTCCTGTTTAGCTACAATTGCTATTAAACGCTATTGATCTTCTCTCTGTGTCTGCCTCTGACTGTCACAGGAGGATCCAAAGAATGATAGTCCCCATCTTCTGGGTTTATCTTTGGATAGTCTGCAACTTCTGACTTTTCATTACTGAGTTAAGTAAATGTGACCGTTAATTCTGACACTTTGCTAGTAGCCTGCTAATTTATGAATTCATAATTTTTCTAATTGTGTTTTTTACTGTTATTTGTGAATTGTTTGTAATTATTTATTCTTGTTCACTAATGTTTGGTGTGGGGGTTTATTTGTTAATGTTCAGAATTTATCTTTTTTTTTTTTTTTTTGTCAATTTATTGAAATAATACATTTATCTTGTAATGAGTGTTTTTGGAGGCCGGTCTCCCTTTTATTAGAAACTGGAAAATACAGGGGAGACGTGTCAACTGTTGCACATCAAAAAAAAAAAGAATAAATGCTCTTGAGTACTCACTGGCTGGTACACTGATGATTACTGGGACCACTGTTGGTGAGATGAAATCTATATGAACATTGTAAACAAAATCGCAGATGTAAGTGAATAACATATTGCATTAATGGCATTATGCTGCATGTCTTCCTTTAGCTGCAATGATGTGTTCAGATTAGAGTGAAAGAATTTCACCTTCAGTTGTATGAATTCGAATTACTGTTGTAGTGATTCTGCTATCAAAACTTGCTGTTGTTGCAGTTGGTAGCGAAACTGAATTAACATTGGCTGTAAATCAGCAGAAGAATTATACAACTGATTACTAAAACATGTAGAGCATTTTAGATAACTTTAAAATTGTGTTTACACATTTGTCTTTTAGCTGTATTGGTTTAAGAATTTGTGTTGAAGTATTTTACCTGTAGTTGTTGCGTAGGTGTTTACTTGTCCTTTTGATAGTTATAGTGGTTCTGTTTCCCACTAATACAATCAGGTATGGAATATCTTGATACACTTTACAAAAATAATCTCCTGTATCATTTCTAGTTATTTTTGTGATGTTTAGTGTAGAACAGTTCTCTTTGAGTTGCTGTTTTTCAGCAGGAACTCTTTTCTCATTCTTAAACCAAACAGCTTTAATTAAACTGTTGACTTTAGTCCAGCAGCAGGTGATTTGTGCAGAATCTCCCTCATTCACTGTAATGTGGTTGGCTGGGCTATGTATGATAGATAACTCCTCTTTTGAACCTGTGGCTGAGAAACAAAAACACACAGTCTTGTAGCCATTGTTTATTTCCAGTTTGACTGTGTGTATGGCAGCCTATGTCCAGTATGCACGGCATGACAAACCGAGATCTGCTTTAGGGGCATTTTCAGAACCTGGGATTATTGAAATTGTTATAAATGAAACCAAGTATATTTAAATAACTGTTAGTTACCCCCTTAAATGTGTCACTATGATAATTATCAATATGTATCAATAAATGGTGTCTGCTCCACTTTACTCTCCCAATAAAATAACTTTTATTAATATTTCAGTTTAATATTTAAAGGAATAGTTCACACACAAAAAGACACCCTAAATATGCCCTTTGGACCGTCATTATTTAAAGGAGGTGGCCTGAAATGAAATCTTAAATTCTGTTTTGATGAAGAAAATAACACTGATACATCTTGGATGGCCTGAGTAAATTATCAGCAAATGTTCATTTTTGTGTGAACTATTCCTTTTAAGAAAAGGAGAGATACCCAGATGAAGAAGCTGTCTGTCACATTATTAAACCAATCAGGTCAGAGTAAACTGGTCAAGGAAAACCTCATCTAATTGGTTTCTAGAAGCAGGTAGACCCGCCTTCCCCCTCGGCCTTGCAAAACTCTTTCCAGTGAGAAAGTCGTGCCAAAATTCGTAGTTATTTTTATTTGTATAGTGCTTTTCACAACACATTGTTTCAAAGCAACTTTACAGAAAATCATGCATTAACAAAAAATGAAAGTGTAATATCTATAAAGTCTTCGAGTCATCATTGAGTAGATTTATTTATTTATTTTTATTACAAAAGTGTGAGTGCAACAAAGAGAAGACGGACAAGTGAATATTGTGCCATTTATGAAAAATATTTTTGCAACAAACACAAGTCATTTACACATTTGCAGTAGTTTATTTCACACATCCATCTTACTGTTCATTCACTTTATTTGCTTGCATAGGTTTGCCATATTTCTGGCCATGTTTAGGTGCAAAAACAATTTAAAAAGTGTAAACGTGGGGAAAAAAAAAGCCAACACAAACGACATTTACTTTTGTGTTAACCTTTAATTATAGATTCACAACACATGAATTCCACTTATGCAACGCATTAACATATTGCTAATATTTGTTTCTTATGCTTGCAACTTGGTTTACACATTTACAAAGAGTTCTTCGTTTTTGTATTTAAATTTATGCTTTAAATTTGATTTACTTTAACAAATCTTTCTCATCGCATTCAAAAGTTTCTATCACACTTACAAATCTTACTCTGTCCATGCAAGTCATTTATGCACTATTTTACCTGCATAGAAATCCAAAATAACAGTCAAGACAATGTGTAAAGTGAAAAGACTGATGTAGTAAGATAGTGGACAGTAAACAAGCTACTTATAAGAGATTTTGAAAAATTCAGATATACGATACGAAGAGAGATTTAAGTGTTAAAGATGAAAAGTGAATTGGAAAGACTGTAAAGGCTAAGATTTAAGAACTCATTGCGAGTTGAAATATAATGCTAGACGAGCAATAAATAAGCAAAATCTCTAAGGAACCAAACAACATAAAGAGCAAGATAGTAAGAAACTGTGACATGGTTTGTGACATGAACAATGAATCGGAATGCTAACTGAAGATCTATCATAACAACTAAAAGCTCATTTGAATTGTTGTCTTCAAAGAGCGTTATCATGTTCATCAACCACATTGACATAGATGTGTGACAAATAAACATTATGGCATCTTATCCCCCATGTCAAATACTGTAAATGACTAATTAAACTGTAAGGTGTTTTGAAAAAAGAAAAGAAAAAGTATAATTATTTCTATTTCCAAAACAATGCACTTCCCCTTCCTGTACGTACTTTGAGACTTCACACTCATCGACTAGAGGTTTGACGGTTCGAGGGTCTTGATATCCATAAAGTTTGAAGCACATTTTTCGGTTGAATGTGGCACTTACCTGTAGAACAAAAGCAGGACAAGAGGACACCACAGATCAGAATGGAGGAAAACTTCATCTTTTGAGTGTCATCAAACAATCTAAACTAACATCAGCACTGAAACATCTGCTTGCGATAAAACTGACACACAGACACTTCCTTGAGTGTCACTTTCTGTGTGCCCAAAGGTTTACCACAAAATTACTTCTTGTGTAGGTCTCATGTATTCTGGTCAAGCTGTATGAAGAAGGGAAGTGTGGTATAGTTCATCCAAAATAATTATCTTATTTACTCCAATTTATGCGGTCTCAATGACTTCATTTCTTCAACGGAACACAAGCCAAGATATTATTCGTTTTTGTTGTCCATGCGATACAATCATGCTGTCCAAGGAAGAGTAATCGAGCTTCCAATCACAATCACACCAGAAAACTGCAAATGTCAAGATTAATCGTAAAAAATTACTACGTTTAATAGTTACTTACGTACAATTACTATACTACGTTTATGCTAAAACAATGAACCGCAACACTGCCCCTACAAAGCCAAAATGCAGTAACTACGGCAAAAATGAAATTGGGGAAAAAATGGCTTCAAGGTTTTTTGATTGTCCAGCCAAATGTGGATTATACGTGCTCTGAATCTGAGCAGAGTCCCCCTTTGAGCCTTTTGCCATAAATTACAGGACAAAAAGGCCTCACGTGCGAAACTTTATTTTCGGCCAAAAACGGGACGTCAACTCATATGGGACAATTGGCAACCCTAGTCCTGAGTGAGATTTCTTTCATGTTGAGATTCTATGATGAAGACTAAACTATATACCTGAACTAGAATTTAGGTTACCCACGATTCATTTCTACAGTATGTGAGCCAAAAGTTTTTCAAAGGTCTATGTGGCAGGGCGGAGGGCGGGGACGGGTCGTGATCCTACACACCCGGTCCCGTATTAGGCTAATCAAGCCTTCGAGAGGGATAAAGGTCGACTGCAGAGGATCGTGCGGGAGAGAGAGATCGTTAACGGACATGTCCGTCATGTGTGTATTTATGTTTGTGGGCTTCAGTTTATTATTAAAATATTATTTATGTTGAAAGTCACCGCCTCCTGTCCATTGATCCCTTTACACTGGTGCCGAAGCCCGGGAAGGAGGAGGGATGCCCGTCGCCAAGTCCTCGACACTGCCGTCCACCCAGGGGAGCGCCGCTGCCATCCACCGGGGGAGGGAGTAGACCGACTGCCCGGACGCGGTGAACGGCCTCCGTCCGCGAGGCGAGAGGGGACTGGACTCCCCGACCGCCTGGAGCGATGGAGCCGCTGCCAGGGCCGGAGGAGAGCCCTGCCATCCCCCAGAAACGCGGAGGGGTCGGAGGAAGACCGCGGGAAGTGTCTACCCGACACTTGAAAAAGCCGGTTCTCGCCACCTCCTTTCCATTGATCCCTTTACAGTCTACATTATCAGTTTGGCAAATGAAGTGTTACTGTTGACCGCAGAACATACCACAGATGTTTTGCAGAATGACTTTCATACATCTGAGAGCATGCTATACACCTCGGTGTGAGACGGCATGTTCTCATTCTTGTTTGCGAACATTCACCAGCAGGCTTTGTGTGTTAATTAAAGGTGCAATATGTAACCAATTTCATGTAATATTTGCACTTTTTTCTTAATTTGTGAACGGCTTGTAACACAACCTAAAAAATTAGCCCCTCCCGGACTTCCTAGGTTGCCTATTAAAGCCTGTAGATTGATTTTTATGCGAAGGGAGAAGGTCCCTTTTATGCACGCTCCGAGAGCCTTGCCTCAGTAATAGCTTCTCTTCCGTTATACAACAGCATCAACATACAGTCTGCAACACTAGGTAACGTTATCTTAGAGATGGAATCCAGCAAACGTCCGGCTCCCAGCACAACACCGACTCCTACACAAATAATTTATCTACTGAATTTAGTCTGGCTAAGCAGAAACATGATCGTGGTCGAGCGAAAATTAGAGTGAACATCGTCAGGGCATTTGATTCCTGGAGGGACCTTTGTTTGGTTTTGGGGATCAAAAACAGACCCTGAATTGCTGTTCTTCTTATTGGACGGGTACATATTTTACATAACTGCAAAGCATGTGAAATATAGTCCCATAAGGATTGATCTGTGTCATTTTAGCTAAACTACAATAACACATGTATGCTAGTCAGTGTTCAAGATAATGCAGAAAGACCCATTCATTAGATTGATTCAACTTTATTGTCATTGTGCAGAGTCTAGGTACAGAGCCAATGAAATGCAGTTGTTTTCACATATCCCAATTATGGCTGGGGTCAGAGCGCAGGTTCAGCCATGAAACAGCCCCCCTGGAGCAGATCGGGTCAAGGGCCCAACAGTGGTCTTATGGCAGTGCTGGGGCTTGAACCCCCAACCTTTCGGTCAGTAACCCAGAGCCTTAACCGCTGAGCCTATATACCTAATAATAGCATAATAATGTTTAATGTACAGTCTATTTTATAAACTGCTACTGTCATCATCCACCATATTTAGCTAACAGCTATTGATAAAGCTGGCTAGCTAGCTAATGCCGACATAGGCTATCGTATAAATGCAGTCAATGTATCATGCAAAGAAACGTAAATACTTCAAACTACAGTCTCATATAGTCAGATCTATATCCACACTTTGTTTCAGCCCTGTTCCAGCACTGGAGTCAAATATAATATGCAGTCTCAAAGTTTGTAGTAACATAATCATAACTGTGTAATTTTAATTATGCTACCACATCTGTCAGCATGATGCCAGTGAATCACGTTCAGTCTCTTTGTAAGTTACGTCATTGTTTTGTCGAGTCCCTATGGAGTGTGTGCGAGTGCATGAGCAACAGGCTGCAGTTCACTTAACGGCCACAGGTGTCATTATTAACAAGTGTTTCTGAATCGTACATACTGCACCTTTAAGTGAAGTAAGCTGTGGTTTGTTTGGTTTTGACCCTCTTGCAGCAAATGCGCATTCTCTGAGCCGGCTGTGATGCCATGTGGTACATGATCAGTTTCCGGTGCTAGTTTAGCCACTGCTGTTTTTCTAAAATGACAGAGCACAGAAAATGACATCTTGAATAATGTGAACTTGTTGAGGAACAAAGGATTGATTTAACCATTTGAACTTTATGTGTGTAGATATTAACGTGTGTTTGTATGACCCCTTTCTTCTTGGTATCAAGATGTGTTTTTGGTGATTCAATCACAAGTGTCAGCGTGTGGTCAAAACAACATCTTGATGAACAGGAAGATCATCTGACCAAAGAACAGGAAAATGGGTGACAGTGAGATGAGAAAAGTGCTGGGCTGGTGGTATAACGTCTGTCTGTCTGTCTGTCTGTCTATCTCACTCACACCTATTATATCACATCTGAAGTTATAGATTTAACCATTGGAGTCATATGGAATTTTATGTTTCCTTGATGTAATTTTTGGAGCTACAAATTTCTGGTCACCATTCACCTACATTGTATGGATGTATTCTTCTAAAAATCTTAGTTTGTGTTCAGCAGATTAAAGAAAGTCATACACGTCTGGGATGGCAAGAGGGTGAGTAAATCATTTTTGGGTGAACTTTCCCAATTTTCAGTGTGACATTTGAGTTTGTTTTGAGACCACATCATATCAATCCATGAATCTATAACCCACACGGCTAGTCTTAAAGGGACAGTTCACCCAAAAATGAAATTCTCTCATTATTTACTCACCCTCTTGACATCCCAGATGTGTATGACTTTCTTTTTTCACCAGAACACATTTGAAGACAAACAGAAAAATGTCTTGCCTCAGAAGGTCCGTCAAATGCACATGAATGGCAATCTTTTATTTGAAGGTCCAAAAATCTCATTCAGTCAGCATAAACTTAATCCATATGACACCAGCTGTTAAATTAATGTCTTCTAAAGCGATATGATCACTTTTGGTGCAAATAAAGATATTTCAGTACTTTTTAACTATAATCCAACGCTTCAGGAGAGGGTGGTGTCCAAGAGGTCAATTGTGTGAAGTATTTGCGTTGCCATGGATACCGAGGTAATCTCACATTCTCCACTCAGTTGACACATCCAGGATGACCACACAAACGCACCATTGTTAACCAAAATCTAAATCCAAATGCCAAAGCGATTACGTCACATGCATGTACCGCTTCTGACCAGAAGCATGATTTAGAGTTAGTATTTAAGTACTTAAATTTATCTTTAATTATATTATATATTTATATCTTATATAAAGTGACCAAAAGCGATCGTGTCACTTTAGAAGACATTAATTTAACCGCTGGTGTCGTATGGATGAAGTTTATGCTGACTGTCTGTTCTTTTTGGACCTTCAAAAGAAAAATTGCATTGCACAGGCATTTTAAGGACCTACTGAGCTAAGAAATGTTTGTTTTCTTGAAATGTGTTCTGGTGAAGAAAGAAAGTCATACACAACTGGGATTTCATGAGGGTGAGCAAATAATAAGAGAAATTTCATTTTTGGGTGACCTGTCCCTTTAAATCATCCTTATGTCAATAAACTAGAGTAACCAGATGTCCCTGTTTTCCAGGGACAGTCCTGATTTTTGATGATCTGTCCCTGACAGCCCGTAAAGTGAAAATACATGGCAACAAAACCCCTATTGAAGACTGTGTGCTGTCTATTTTGACCAATAGAGGGGGCTGCTCGCTATAGCAGCTTTAAGTCATTCATCTTCCTTTACTGATTACTTGTTCATGCCAGTTTTGCCATTTAAGAACTGGACCTGGCAGCAAGCGCAATTGAAAAGAATCATCATCATCATTATCAGCTTCGAGGTGAGGCACATACTAGCAATGCGATAAAGAAGTTATATTTTTATGTATTTAAAATTAATGCATTTAAAATAAGAATATGACATTAATAACATGTACATAATAATGTATAATAAAGTATCCGTAAAGAACAACAATAAATGTAAGTCATCACATTACAGCATAGATTACATTGCGCCTTGCTGGGAAACAAGTGACCGAAAAGAAGCATCATAATTCATAATAGTTGATCTAAATAAAAGGTATAATTAAGAAAAACATGTCCATAGGAGATACCATATGAGATAACTTATAGAAACAGTTAGGTGAAATAGTATAATAAGAATTATTATTATTATTATTATACAATATTGAATATCTTTGTGTCATCACTACAAATTGTAATAAAATCCCCAACAATATGAGGCATCTAGGGAGGGCAACAGACCCTTCAGAAATTAATTTCAGGCTCTGATATTGTAAATAAGTGATATGATTTAATTTGTAATGCTGAGGTAAATGGTAGTCAAGTGAGCTGTTTTCTTTTGAAATTCCTCTGCCAGTTTGCCAGCAAGCAAGTTAGTAGCCTACCGTCTTACTTTTAGGAGAAGAGAAGGAACTTTAGAAGAGAGTAAGAAGAGTGATGTAAAGAGTGTGAACAAGGGCAGGTGTCCCTGTTCTATGGAGTCAGCTGCAATAGTTCTTGTGTTCAATCATTGTTTATATGTTTATGCCACAATGTCATCAGGGCTGGACTGGTAATCTGGCATACCGGGCAATTTCCCGGTGGGCCGACGCACTTTGGGGCTGCTCAGGGGCGGACTGGCCATCGGTAGAGCCGAGCAGGCCGGTGGGTCGGCCGTGAAACGTGCCGAATGGGCCTCGTTATGCAGAACGGACCACAAAACGGCACCACGATATGCAGAAAAGGACTGTGAACCCCCCAGTTGCCATGTTAAATCCAGGGCCAATTTATCTTCCCAGTCCAGCCCTGTTTACCAGCAAGTCACCGCAATAATGCACTCAACAAGTCACGTGAGAAAATGCACCGATTGATGACTCAGACACGGAGGCAACTGATATTCCTCTTCCGCCACCTGGATTGAGGCGTCACAACGCCACCACGAGGACTTGGAGCTCATTGGGAATTTGGGCATTCCAAATTGGGGAGTAAAGGGGAGAAAATAAAAAAATAATAATAATAATAATTAACTGCCATTGCCTTGTAAAAATGTAATCATGTGATCTAAAAAAGTAACTGTAGTCCGATTATTATGAGTATTTTAAAATGTAATGTAATCCAATTACACGTACTTGACTTTTTATTTTATTTTTTATCTGATTACGTAATCCAAATGACATGTAATCCATTACTACCCAGCACTGGATGTCACTTTATAATTTGACACTGCAGAGGAGGAGGAGGAGAGAGAAAGGTGGAAGTATACAGTAGCATGAGCATCATGTTCTCATCTCCAAGTCAAGTGCCTTCAAGAACATGTAGCCTCATCCACCTGCTCTTACTGTCTCCTAGCAACCGGAGAGAGAGAACAAGAATGAGGGCAAGACAAAGATTGATTCTTGGGCCAGATTACAAGTATTGGGTGTCTGATCATGGCAGCTAAATGGTGGGTAATTTAATTGTTTTTTCGTTTTTTTTTGCTGAGCACTTTCAAGTCTGACACCTCGCCCGAATCAGCTCCTCGCAGAGTGTACGTCACATCTATAGCACTCAAACAACATCCTCAAGCACTTTGGCAAAGATATTTTAATTCAATTCAGTTTCAGTCTGAGAGGCCTAATCGAGAAGACATATAAAGTAATCATGCGTTTCTGAAACAGTTGAGGATATTATTCATTATGGAATGACGTACCTGATTCAAAGTCCAGAAATGCACAATGTTGTAGACATTCATGTCCTTTATAGATGCTCATGGTCATATTGTGCACAACTGATCAATAATTGTTCATCGAAATGTAATAACTTTCTCCACTGAAAGGTTTTCCGCTGATGTAATCAAAGCCATGTGGGTGGGTAAAAGTAATACTATCCAATAATATCATAGCCTAACGTGTTTCATCCAATCAAATGCCAGAGTGTAAATTAGCACCCCGTTTTACGATATTTTGCATAATTTATGTCACTCAAAAATATGTCAAATTACGAAAGTTAAATGCATTGGAAATGCTGCTTCATGTTCATGGGTCACAGTTAGCTGCAAGGTTGATTGTACACGTCTGTTAACCTGGTAAAATGTTTTGCTGCTTGCAGAGAATTTATAAATTATTCACAGAATTATAGGAGATAAACTCCCCCATCAAGGACATGTCATAAAGCAGAGAATCTACTTTGGAAAATGACGTGTATTTTGACTTCAATCCCACTGTAAAGGAGTCATTTACAGGAATGTTTCTGTCAAAACCATGCTTTGATTATTTACACAGCATTAGTCTCACTACAGCAATAGTAACTAGATTTTTTACATTTCTGAATAAAATGTGAGTGGTACTTGCCCATGAAAAACTCACTGCCACTATTATTTATTTCACGTGTTTCATCGTCCACCAGGAGAAAAAATAAATAAATAATTCTGAGTCTAAGTCTGAGTAATGATGCGCGGCTTAGCTAGCACCTCTAATAAACATATTAACTATATGGATGACTATAATTTGACTTTTAGTGTGTATAATGTCTGGGCTATGTAAACACTATAATCACTTGCCATAGGTTACAAATGGAGTGTGTCAGACGTGGTGTGTGTCAACATGTATATCATGGCCGAGTTGCTTTACAGGACAGAATGGATGTTGCCCTCTGAATGAACTCATACTGCCTCGTGCAATCCAGACTTTTCACCTGGAAAATGATGAGTTCTCCAATCTGAGCACATTTACTTCAATTTTCTCCCTCAACGTGTCATTGCAATGAGGGTGAAACAATACAATGAAACCATATTAGATGTTTTGTGTGCAAGCAGTCTGGTCATACGTAATACTAACTCATAATTCACACAAGCTTGTTCAGATTTTTATGCACACACACACAAACATGTTCCCATATGAGTTGATGTAGAGTCTAATTCTTGCTGAGTACTGCTTTTAGTGTCACAACATTAATCACACTGTGCTGTGATTGTTTTAACACTCACACATCACATAGCTCTTCTTGTAGTCATGGAGACTAATATGACATATTTAACAACAACCAGCATCAAATATTCATCACTGACATCTGCTCTGTAAAATGGGACATACTGAGATACAGAATATATTGGTTTGTCAGTTCTTAACCTGTTAATTTCCTGAAGCTGACCTCACACCCATAAACACACTTGTTTCAGTGGGGACTTTCAATTGACTTAAGGGATAGGATTAGTGTTAGGGTTACAGGTTAGAGTTCCTTATGCTGAGTATATGTTCATTAATGATATTTTGTATCTTCTAACCATCATACAAACTTTTGGTTGTTCTTTATTTTACAGTATGTGTACTTTCAGTATACTTACAGTGTTCATTTGTGAGTCACACTTGTGGTCAGGGCTGGACTGGGAAGAGAAATCAGCCCGGGATGTTCGCTGTACTTCTGTTCATATCGCGGCGCTGTTTTGTGGTCCGTTCTACATAACGCGGCGGCTCGTTTTAGATTATTGCCGACCATTCGGCACATTTCACGGCCGACCCACCGGCCCGCTCGGTTCTCCCGATGGCCAGTTCGCCCTTGATATGCCACAAAGTGCGCCGGCCCACCGGGAAAATGCCCAGTCCAGCCCTGCTTGTGGTGTTCGTGGGTCAAAAACGACCCGAACATACATGTGTAAAATATATACACATATATATATATATATATATTATTATTATTATTTTTTATGATATGTAAAAACATTAATTTGACCAAAGTAAAAACACAGAAGTTGTGGGGGCGGGGGTAGACCTTGTTTAGCTCTAAATTACCAAATTACACCATTCGTTTACATATAAAATAAGCGCATTTCATGTTATCTTCACTTCGATAAAAAACTTTTATCAAACTTTTGTCATGCACTGGGGGGGGGTCTCTGGTGACATCTGCTAGCAAAAACATTTAAATACATGAAATAACAACTATGTCCAGTAGATGGCTTCAGTGCTCTATGCATTGGCTGATCTCTATAAGCCAATGGTGTAACAAACATTATTTCTAGATATTATCACACGTTATGCATTGAATATATATATTTTGACATTATAAAAAAGTATTATTTGCCAAGTTGTAGAATTTTTTATGCTGTCAAAGCTGACCATGCTGCCACAGTCAAATATGATTGTGCTACAAAGAAAAGGCAGAGTTATTACTGTTACGTGTCATTTATTTCAAACATTAAAATTCTAGCATAAACTTTGTCACCCAGGGGTCAGACATCAACCTGTTTTGTATGTTTGGTATACCTGTATACAGATATGTTTGTCTACCTTTGTGAGGGCCAAATATTCTCATCAGTAAAAAAAAAAAAAGCTCTCAAATGGGTTAGATGATGTTGATCTTCAAATCTAGTGATGTGCACATGTTTGTGTGATGTTTAGGTTTAGGGGTAGAGTTTGGAAATAGAAAATAGCATTAACCTGATTTGAAATCAATGGAAGTTTATGAGAGATCACTAATATAGTCAAACAAACCTGTATGTGGGTGTGATTTCTGCATTGTGGATGTTTTATAGTCTCACCCCTTCATTTATGTGTGCATTGTGTCTGATTTATGTATCTTTTTTTCAAAAATCTCTGTATTTTTGTATTTTCCATTCATTTCACATGGCGGATGAATTTTGACCTGAAACACAACAGGTATTGTTTTTTTTATGACCACTTCGACTTACCGAATCAAGTAGCCACTCAGCGGGCTAAGGAATAAGTGTGTTATTATGATGAGTGCATATGTTGTGGAAGTCAGGAGCAGAGTCAGTTGAAGTTGGTGTGGTGCGAAACAAAGACTGAGGAATCCTCCTCCAAGGGAACTAGGCAACAATACTGGTGAATGTGAAGGTGACGGTGAACAGGAAGGTAACCACACCTCTAGAGAAAGGCAACCAACAGACATACGAGCAATATCCAACTAGACGAGAGCAGGGTAAACACTTGACAGCAAACAATAAACTGGCAAAGAAAGAGGGGAAAACACAAGGAATAATTAGGGAGTGCAATCAGTGAGAGGCAGGTGGAATGGGTGAGTAAATCATTGCCATGATCAGTGCCTCCCCGGGAATGATCAGCTTTCCCATGGAAATGCTGGTCATGTGTGCCGGCTCCACCTGTGAGACACGAAGAAGAGAGAAAAACAAACAAAAGTATGAGCTGGCACAAATACCGGAACTGTGACAGTCTGGGCAGAGGAGGACCTAGGATGTGATCTTTGGAGAGTCATTTTAGTCTTTAGGGCGGGCAACTGTTTATCTCTTTTTTAGACCGGGGGCTGATCCTTCTTGATCATTTTACTTGGGTTGGTCCCCCTCGATCATGTTAGATCATGTCATGGGTGTGGGTAGGGCTTGTTTCGTTGGCTTTATTGTCTGCAGTTCTCTAATTGGGGAAGCTTTCTCTGCTGGACCATGGGTAATACAGTTGTTCACCAGTAATTCCGCTCTCAAACACAATTTTTAAACAATGAAGTTGAAATAATGCAGACATATAGCTTCAACTGAAGCATATACCACCGATGAACAACTTCCGAACTAGGTAGGTATTTGAAAATCAATTTGTTTAATGAAGAAATGTATGGGATTTTTACTTCCAGAACCAGAATGTTGCACTTTATAGACTAATGCTAACCTAAAATAAAACCAACAAGATATATTGCATTTTTACAACTGAACATTATTAAAGCACTTGAGTTATTTCATTTATGAATCATTCTTCCAGTTGAGAATGTCCCCAAAGTGAGGTTCTGTCAGATTTAGCTCAGTCCTGGGGACAATTTTGTCCCTTAACAAAGTAAAACAACCCACCCACACCAATGCACTCACACAACAGCTGTCAATAAGGTGCACCGTCCCAATGGAACGTGGACACACACACACACACACACACACACACACACGATGCAGAGGTCCACTGTTTCCAGCATTGGTTCCTTTGGGAATTTCTTTTTAATCCACCTCAGAAACTCCCAGGCTCACATTATGATATAATGAGGAGGAGGAGCAAACTAGTCATTAAACGAGTATTAGCAGAGAAAAATCACAGCCTTTACATGTGTGAGATTGATAACTGCTGTATTGCTTTAAGACACTCACTAGCCAGTTTTCTTTCCAGCCTTTTTTCCCCCCCAACTGATTACATTTTCTTCCCTCAAGGGTGGCAGAGGGGTGGCTTTTGAATAAGACCATAAACCCATACATACATTCCTTGTAATGTGGAATTTTATATGGAATCGTAAATATAATGTGAAATATAATCACATCAGAAGTGAAACAAAAGGGGCATCTTCTGTCTTGTAACAGAAATTTGACTGTTTTATGGAGTGTAAATGAATCCCTGCCCAGCAGCATAGAGGACAAAGACATGGGAACAGTGTCCCCTGTTGGCCTATCAGCACAATATCTAACAGAGTCAACAAAAGAGTTCTAGAGTTTTGTTTGGAATGCAATACTGGATTATTACTGACTAAGGGAATACTGCACAGAATCCACTATACACTGCCTACTGTTTTTAAAATTGTAAGCCAAACTATCATTTGGTGTACATATGGTGATTGTAGTCGGTATGTCAATTTAGGTATACCATGCATAAAGATGAAGACAGAGTAATATAACCTGCTAATTTTATCATAGCCAATGAACACAATAAAGCACAACCGTCATATATTTAGTTTATAATTCAGTTACATCATTTGCAATGTTTTATGGGATTGTAGTTCATTCCCTCATTAAAGATGTGTCAAGCAGTTCAATGGAAAGGAAGAGGCGAGAACCGGCCTGGCGATATAAACAATATTTGAATGAATAAAGGAAAGTGAAATGACCAACGCGGATCTGCAGTGAGAGAGAGAGAGGAGAGAGAGATGAAAAAAAAAAAACACTTACTCGCCAGTTCTCCAGGCAGTCGGCAGCAAGCCCCTCCCCGCTCGTGGTCGGCGGTATCAGACCCCGCCGCATTTCAGCAGCCGGTAGGGGACTCCTCTGCTCCTGGCAGCGGCCCTGACCGCTCCAGGCGGTCGGTTAGGAGCCCGTTCTCCCCTCGCGGTCAGCAGCTCCGTTGGGGTGGATGGTAGTGGAGAGAACTCTACTACGGCGTATCCCTCCTCCTTCCCGGGTTTCAGCACCAGTGTAAAGCAGTTCAATGGAAAGGAGAAGGCGAGAACCGGCCTGGCGATATAAACAATATTTTAATGATTATCTTAAACAAAAGACAAACACACACACGACGGACATGCCCGTAAACGATCTCTCTCTCGTCACACCACCGTCCGCAATCGGCCTTTATCCCTCTCAGAGGCTTAATTAGGGTGTGTATAATCACGACCCGGCCCCCGCACTCCGCCCTGTCACAAGATGTTAAGAACACAGTCTTGTCTTTTTCTTTTTGTCCGATTTCCAAATTTTTTGTTTCTATTTAAAGTATGTGATGTTGCGATTCAACTCTGAGCTGGTTGGGTTTTGTTCATGGCTTAGAACTGAAATCCCAATGGAAAAAATGAATGGGAAAAATTCATCCGGAACCAAAAAGTCTGAAAAAGTGAGCAGGCCTGTTACAGGTTATAGGATCTAGCTTTCTGCCCATTCTAAATCAGACAGTAGTGCGATCATATAACAGTTTTTTGCAGACCAAACACTCTTTAAAAACTGTGAATTTAAATCCTGAATCCAGAAATAGTAATAATAATAGCCACATAATGTAGAAGGGTTGACAATGTAATGACATGTAATATTTAATTCCTATTCTTTGTTGGGATAATGAGGATAAAATCATCCAAAACGCTCCAAACCTGTAGACTTTGACCTCTGAGACATCCATATGGTATCTATTCAGGCTGCATGATTGATTGAAATAAGAATGAAATCACGATTTGACCTTGTACGATAACAAAACAGCAAAAGGCTGAGCATTATAAGATATATTTTTCATATTACAATTTAAATCATATTGCCTAATCATGCCGGATAGCAAAAGATGCATTTGATGGGTCCCAGTTACCCTCTCTCCCCCTCCATGCAAAATACCTGAATGTCAAATCCTACTTTCCTCACAAGTGCTTTGGGTGAGTAAAACAGGGATGATGAACACTAATGTTGTTTCCATGTTTCCTATAACGTTTTATAGTTGGCATTACATGACTTGATGATGTTGTTTTGTGATGTGACAGTTAACCCCAGTTCTGAGAATATATTCGCGTCCAGGGGTCATTTGATCAGAGACATACAATTCTTGAGTCCGAATATCTCATTACAGAGGACAGCAGAGGAGGCGCACTAAAGGAATTGTAAAGGTATTCAATGGAAAGGAGGAGGCGAGAATCGGCTTGACGATATAAATAATATTTTAATGAGAAACTTAAAAGACACAAACACACACATGACGTACATGTCCGTAAACTATCTCTCTCTCGTCGCACCATCTGTCATCGGCCTTTATCCCTCTCGGAGGCTTAATTAGCCTGATAAGGGACCGGGTGTGTATAATCACTCTGATGCTATCCCAGATGTGTACGACTGTCTTTCTTCAACATAACAGGACTGAAGATTTTTAGGAGAAGATAGGGATCTGTCAGGTCCTTCTAATGCAAGTAAAAAGGTGCCAGCAATCTGATGGTCCAAAAGTCACATTTAGGCAGCATAAAATTAATCCACGCGACTGCAGTCAAACAATGAATGTCTTCTGAAAAGAATCAATAGGTTTATGTAAGAAACAAGTCGATAATTAAAATGTTTTTAACTTTAAATCGGCTTTTCTGTCCAGGGCTCTGATGCTGTTTGAAATGGCCAAACTCACGCTTGACGTTCATGCTTTTGTTGTAAATAAGGGCCGATTCCAAATTCTCGCGTGATCTCGCCCGCGCGCAACAGCTAGGTAATGTGCCAACTGCTGTCAGTTCAGAATCGAGTATTCAAACAGATCATGGTATATGGAAAAGGGGCAGGGCTGAATAAGGTGAATACAGTATATCTACACCTTATTCAGCCCCGCCCCTTTTCCACGCTCCACTCTTCCGAATTTTGTCATTTAACTTCCTGTTTGAAGCTACTGAAAAGAGTCGATCATAATGGATTACATGTGGGAGCACAGAAAGTATTTTTCACCAGGAGTTGAAGGTGTGAGTCTACACCACACCTTTACTATGTGAAAATGCTAGTGAGGTGTTTTTTCTGTCACTCTAAAGGTTCATTTTTACCACACCCACGCAGGTAAATTGGACCTGTTGTGACATACCCTGAACACTTTAAAATACTCAGGATAATTTCTGATAACTCAAAAACCAGTAAATCCACATCACTAATTACAGAGAGAATGAGGGTATGTTCACACTTGGGGAGGACATGAATTTTTTGGCTGTGTGTGTGTGTGTGTGTGTGTGTGTGTGTGGCGTGTATTTATCACTTTGTGGGGACCAAATGTCCCCATAAGGATAGTAAAACCCGAAATGTTTGACCTTGTGGGGACATTTTGCTGGTCCCCATGAGGAAAACAGCTTATAAATCATACTAAATTATGTTTTTTGAAAATGTAAAAATGCAGAATGTTTTCTGTGAGGGTTAGGTTTAGGGGTAGGGTTAGGTTTAGGGGATAGAATATAAAGTTTGTACAGTATAAAAACCATTATGTCTATGGAAAGTCCCCATAAAACATGGAAACACAACGTGTGTGTGTGTGTGTGTGTGTGTGTGTGTGTGTGTGTGTGTGTG